>NW_019259379.1:423482-502036 GCF_002742605.1 Olea europaea var. sylvestris
AATTCATCAAAGTCTTTGGTTGTGCTTGTTGACCTTACCTTCGTTCCTTTAATAAACACAAAATTGATTTTCGGTAAAAAAAACGTACATCTTTATAGGCTACAATCTCCTCCAGAACCACACTTGCCTATGGGTTCAGCACCATCATTATCAGATCCTGTACATAATAAGGGCGCGTCATCAACTGCACCTAAAGCACCTCTGAACCCCACTATGATGGAACATATTCAGAGCTCTACCATTTCATCCAACAACCAACAGAATACTCATGCCACGACAACTCGGTCTAAAAACTTAGCTTGGGCAAAACCCAATCCAAACTGCTCAACTTGACCAACCCAAACCAAATCAATCGGTGTCGGTCGATTTTTTAAGTTCAATTGGGTTGGAAAATTGAATTTGAGATTGGGTTGGGTCTTGGGTTATGAATTAAAACCCAACCCAATCTAATAATTAAAAAATTAATATCTAAGATGGGAAAAATTTTAAGTAGACACAACAGTAAAGATAAGATAATGACTTGTAATTTATAAACATCCATTTTCTTCACATAGACCAATTCACATGAACACTATGTACAAATACAATGTTATTTGATGATAAATTAAAAATTAAAGATATGATGATGAAATGAATGAACTTCAAAAAAAAAATTGTAAAAAAGAAAATACTTCATAAATTTTAAACTTATTTATACATTATTTTTAGAAAGAATTCCTTATCTATGTGTTTATAAAACGGAGGTTATCAATTAATTTCAAACTCTAAAAAATTATCCAAATTTAACAAATAAATCGAATCCAAATTTAATTGGGGCGAAGCCCAAACCGACCAACTTTGATCTATTTGGGTTGGGTTAATTTTCAATCAAATCGATCATGTTGAGTTGGAAAAAAATCAACCCAACCCAGCCTAACCTAACCCATGTTCACCCCTACTAAAAGCAACATCGAAACCCAAAATTGCAAGTGATGGTTCTATTGCGTATCCTCCACCCAAAGTTCTCCTTGTCGCTGTTACTGAAGACCACACTAAACCTACCTATGATACAGAGGCAGCCAAACATAGTCGTTGGTATGTGGCTATGAATTTGAAATTTGATGCGTTATTGAAGAATCAGACATGGGATTTACTTCCTCTAGTCCCAAATGCCAATATTATTTGTTGCCAATGGATATTCAAAATCAAATGTCGTGCTGATGGTAGTATTGAGCTCTATAAAGCGCAAATCATTGCGAAGGTTATCATCAACAACACGGAATTGACTACAATAAAACCTGTTGACCTCGGAAATTGGTTCCTCCACGTGGCCAACTGAGAGCTACTCCACGTATTCCTCCCTGCGCAATCAACAAATGGTCAGGCGCACACGGCCGGAACCAACTGGGGTGGTGACGACCGTATACACTCTGACGAACAAGTCAGATTTGGGTGGTCGGAACAGTACCCAGGGGCTACACAAATCAATCAATAAAGGGGGAGGAGAATATATAAACTTGTTATGGAGTGCTGTGTATTAAGAATTTCATTACCTTTGCCTCTTACTAAACCTTGGGTATTTATAGGTGGTATGAACCGTTGGATGTGGAACGCGTGTATACATCTGACGGTATGAAGCGTCTGCTCATAGGCGTCAATCAGCCGCGTTTGTAGAGTGGGCGGACAGTTTGTTTCCTCCGAGTTGAATTGACGTAAAGTTGATAAGTCACATCAAATAGCCTCATGGAGACGTCAAATCAATTTAAGCCTTAGGTGTAGGACAAATCTCAAATTGGCGACGGATCTTCTAACCGAGGTCCACTTGATCTCGACCTCGGAGGTGAGATGCTTCAGCAAATTAGTAGTAGCAATCGCTATATCACTCCGGAGAAGCTTCAGAAGGGTCGTTTTCAGGTCGGAATAAATGGTGCTGCGGAGGGTCCACTTGATCTCGGCCTCGGAGGTGAGATGACACTTCAGTATCGAGGCGTAAATAATCGGGGCGTAACAGTGGTCCCCCAAGTCCGGGGATGAATATTTATATCATGCGTGGATTTGCTTTCCTGACCGGACCGCAAGTCATGGGAGTTTTGGGGGTTGATCCGTCGCAGCAATCGAGGTTATGATAATAGGCAGACGTGCCAAAGCTTCGTTATTGTGCGTAACGTTCAAGGCGGTCAAGCAGCATGGGACGTCGCGTAAGGTGCACCGAAACTTCGCGAATGGCTAAAACTTTGTAAAGCATGGGAGGGAACGCGGCGTCCGAGGCGATGACCTAATAGGGCCTTCGCGTCAGGCGCGTCCAAGCTTTGTAAAGTTGGAGGAGGAGCTCATCTGTCACCGATGCGCTGACCCAAAAGGTCGACGCGTTGGGAGATGGCTGAAACTTTGTAAAGCATGGGAGGGAACGCAGCGTCCGAGACGATGACCTAATAGGGCTTCGCGTCAGGTGCGTCCAAGCTTTGTAAAGTTGGAGGAGGAGCTCATCTGCCACCGGTGTGCTGACCCAAAAGGTCGACGTGTGGGGAGATGGCTGAAATTTTGTAAAGCATGGGAAGGAACGCAGCGTCCGAGACGATGACCCAATAGGGCCTTCGCATCAGGTGCGTCCAAGCTTTGTAAAGTTGGAGGAGGAGCTCAATCCGAGGCGACCCAAACGTCAAATGATTTGACAACTGTTACGTGTTTTCAAGGTGACAGTTGGGTGCCATGCCCATTCTCCTAAAAGGCTGCTGCGGCTACTAATTATTATTGACGGCTGGTTGTAATCGAGGTGACGCGTTTCAAGTTAGCGTGAAAGTCACAGCGACATCTTGGGCGTAGATCAAATCTGGCGTTTCATTTCAATGGCCTAGATTGAGGATGCGACGAGCGGCTTAGATTGATCGCATTTGAATTCAACGGTGGAGATCGAACTTGTTTTTTCTATAAAAGGAGGACTCTGGGGTTTTCTCAGACTTTCTACCTTTGCAAAACTAACATTATACTTTGCTCTCAAATTTTTGGCGATTTTCGACGTTTTGCAAGCAATTTCGGCGAGAAAGAACTAGACTTCCAGCGAGAAAAACTAGGCTTCCGACGACCTTACACCATTTTCGACTAGGAAAACCTCCAAACCCGTAAGTTTCAGCACCTATTTAGGCTTTTAAATTTTTAAAGAATGGCCTCGGATGGGAGTTCTGGTTCGGGGAGGGGCTTAGAAATAGTGAGGGTGGACGAGCCCATTGTGGTGACCTCCTCAGAAATAGCTGGGGCAATAATGGAGGGGAGAACATATGGAAATGACCAGATAGCCCACCAGATACCTCTGTGCATTGGGGGGCGTCGGACTACCCAGCAAAATTCAGGGAGGCCGACCTGGGTAGACTTAGGACAGAGTATAGGATCCCTGACAGCGTAGACTTAATCCTCCCCGGACCGGAAGAGAGAGCCTGTTACCCAAGGCTGGGCCGTGTGGCCATTAGTGAGGTGATCCTTAGGGCCGGACTTAGGCTGCCTATCCACCCATTCTTTAGGTTGGTGCTTAGGTCCTATGGGCTAGCCCTGACGCAGCTCAATCCGAACTCCTGGAGCCAGATGGTGGGCTCCTGGATGTTGTGAAAAGAGGCGTCATTAGGGGTGGAGATGCCCCTTTCCGTTTTTCAGACCCTCTATATTCCCAAGGTTACTGTCGGGGGGGATAAGACCCGGGGTTGGTACTACCTTACGTCATGGGGTTTCCATACTCCATTCATGGTCGATCTGCCGAGCTCCACCAAGGAATGGAAGAGCTTATGGTGCTGGGCAGCAGGACGATGAGACACAATGGAGGGGGACCCCCTGGCGCCTCTTACAGTTCCAACGAAGTTTTCAACACTTAGTTTTATTTTCTCTTCGATTCGACTTGTGTCTAACAGTTATGTTTCTTTTGTAGGTTCTCTTCCTCGGTGCGAGCTATCAACGGAGGACTTCGACACTATCTGTGTCATTTATCAGCTACCTCAGAAGAAGAGGTCCTACCACAGGCTGATCCAGAAGAACATCCATTTCATTACTCACGATTTAATGGCGTCTCAAGGTAATAGGACCGAAGTCCTTACTTTTTATTCCGAACTCCCTAGACTTGTACTAAGTCCTTATTTGTTTCTTTGCAGATAACTTTAACAAGAAGCTGTCAGTGTGCCCCGACTTCAAGACCATCCAGAAAATGATGGCTGAGGTACGGGCACTGAAGGCCTCCTCCTCCTCGTATAAAAAGCAAATGGAGGAGTTGGTGGAGGCCAATAAGAGGCTCCAGCCTCCGACGGAGGAGGACGTTCAAGAGGACCCGGAGGCTGATCTCCGAAGGAAGGGCAAGAAAAGTGCCGTCCCTCCCAGACGCCTAACTGTGACGAGACCACCCCCAGTTTTGAGGCAGACAACTATTCCCACGGGGGTGGCCCTCCCGGAGATAAGCCCCGCTCCAACTGAGCCTGTCGCTGTCCCGGACATAGCACCCCTTACTGCAGTGCCCATTGATCAAGTTTCGGGGCAGCAGAGGAGAAAAAGGGCCCATCCCTCTAAGGAGGTTGATTTCCTAGGCACCAATCCTGAGGAGCCCGTAAGGGAGGTGTTGGAGGCTCTTCTTCCCGAAATAACTGCGGTGGCGATGGTCCACAACAAATATTGGACAGAAGAGTGGAGGGACCACACCGCCTGTCCCCGCCTCCTACACAGCTGAAGACTTGGTGGCGGCGAACAGCGCCTATGTGGCTCGGGCCCTAAGCACAAGCATCCAGCTCGAGGGCTTGGTGAAGGATCTGAACTCTAAGAGGGAGGACCTCGCCAAGCACCTCGAGGAGGCGATGCATTATGGAGATGCTGTGCCGGCGGCCCAGGCCAAAGCCACAAAGGCAGAGGAGGGGAAGAAAGCTACTGAGGCCCAGCTTACTGTTGCGCAAGCAGAGGTGGAACGGCTGAAGAAAGAGCTCTATGAGGTGGAATACCAAGTGGCTGCTGTGACTCGGCGACTTTGATCACGCCAATGAGCACCACAAGCTCACCACCAATGCTGTGGAGGCTTCCAACAGAGAAAAGGCAGAGCTGAGGCAGCAGATAGAGGCCCAGTCAGAGGAGATTGCCTCTTTGAAGGAGGAATTGAAGTCTGCGGGGGAGGTGGCAGTCCAGAACTTTATTGACCACTTTTAAGACCATCCCCTGTATGACGACTTCGCCAACTTCTGGGGCTCATGGAGTGCCCAAAGCTTACTGGGTCGACTGAAGGAGGTACATCCCACTCTGGACATCTCTCCACTGGAGGTAGAGTTTGGGGGGCCAACTGGAGGTCGGCCTAATAAGGTTGTCGAGGAGGCTCCGGAGGCCCAAGAGGCGGCCAGTGCTGAAGTCCCTCCAACAAACTAGGGTTGTCTTGTAATGGCTTTGGCCCCCAATGTACTTAAATTAATGAAATGAGATGAGAAATTTTTGTTAAGTATTTGGGCTTCTACTTCTTTGTATTTTCTTTGTTTTATACTTGTATGAACGACAAACGTTAGACTACTTGCCTCACGACAATGACCAGTTAATAACTGTGAACCGGATTGCTTAAGTTAACATAAGTTTAAACACTTAAGCGAGTATGAAGCTGTTCCTAATGCCAACTTATTAATAATCTAAGATCAGACCAATTAGGGAAATACGTTAATCAACTAATAATTGATGATCGGATCGCTTAAATGAACCTTCTGAAGCGCTGAGGAAACTATTCACTAAGTGATGTGGCTTGAACTGAAAATTCATTACTAAGATAAATTACACCACCCTTTACAAAGGCGATTCCACCACTTAGGGAACTTTACAACTGAGATCAGATCGGGACAATCGATTCGCTATGACACATTAAGATTAGATCGGAACACAGTCTTATCACTGGTAGTACTTCCTCAAGTGTTCGATGTTCCACTTATGAGGCAGTGTCCTTCCTGACATATCTTCGATTTCGAAGGTACCAGGTCGGGATTTCCCTCGAATGCGGTAAGGGCCTTCCCAGTTCAGGCCGAAAACTCCTGACCCGGTTGGTTTTGAAGATTGGAAAACTCTTCTGAGGACGAGGTCGCCCAAGGGGAGAGTTCTGTTTTTGACCTTGGAGTTGTAAAAGCGGGTCATCTTTCGATGATATTTTGCTAGGGTCATTTGGGAGGTATCTCTCTTTTCCTGGAGAAGGTGCAGTTCGCTTATTCGGGCCTCGTCATTGCTGATCTCATTGAAATGTATCCGTCGATGTGATGGGACCCCAATTTCGACCGGACTCATTGCCTCGGCTCCGTAGGTCATGGAAAATGGGGTTTCACCGGTTGTAGTCCGGCAAGTCATCCTGATAGCCTAGAGGACGTGGAGGAGTTCGTCAACCCAGGCCCCTTTTGAGGCATCTAGTTTCCTTTTCAGGGTGTGCTTGCCAGTCTTGTTCACTGCTTCAACTTGCCCATTCGCCTGGGGGTGATGAGGTGTCGAGAAATCCTTCTTTATGCCCAATTCGTCGCACAAGTCTCGCATCTTCCTATTGTCGAACTGCCGCCCGTTATCAGAGACTATAGAGTGGGGGATGCCGAATCTACAAATGATGTTTTTCCAAACGAACTTAGTAGTATTAGCCTCGGTAATTTGGGCAAGGGGTTCTGCCTCAACCCACTTAGTGGAGTACTCAATGGCGACAATGGCGAAAGTTGCGCTTCCTCTCCCTTTTGGGAGTGGACCAATGAAGTCGATCTCCCACTTGGCGAATGGCCAAGGGCTGGTACTACAGAGAGGCTCTGAGCAGGCTGTCTTTGTACGTTAGAGAAGCGCTGGCACTTGTCACATTTCTAAACAAATTGGCAAGCATCCCTTTTCAGGGTTGGCCAGAAGTAGCCTTGACGGAGAACCTTGTGTGCCAGAGCCGTTCTTCCGGAGTGATTTCCAAAGATCCCTTCATGTATTTCTCTGAGTATGTATGTGGCCTCTTCGCCGCCTACACATCGAAGAAGGGGTGAAGCGAAGCCTCTCTTGTAAAGGGTGTCTTCTTGAAGGACGAAGTGTGCAGTCCTTCTCCTTAATTTCCTCGCTTCGCCTCTGGAAGCAGGCAGTGTTTGTTCCTTCAGGTACGCGATTATGGGCTGCATCCATAATGGGGTGCCTTCTATCCACAGTACCTCTTCGCCTTCGGAGGTGGAAGGCTTTGATAAGTGCTCAATGGGGACGATATTTAGCAGCTCTGAGTCCATGCTGCTGGCTAATTTTGAGAGGGCATCTGCATGTGCATTTTCTAGACGGGGGACTTGATTCAGTTTGAACCTTTCGAAATGGGGAATTATGTTCAGAACCAACTTCAAGTACGCAAGCATGTTACCATCTTTGGCTGCGAAATTCCCATTTACCTGATTTACTATGAGCTGAGAATCACTGCTTGCTAGGAGCTTCCTGACCCGCATTTCCTTAGCGAGCCTTAGACCTGCCAGAAGGGCCTCGTATTCAGCTGCGTTGTTCGAAGTTGAAGCCGAATCTTACCGCACAATTTAGCATATGGCCTTCTGGACTCTCCAACACGATCCCTGCTCCCGCGCCAGCCTCTCCTGAGGACCCATCTACAAATAATTTCCATGTGGGGGGCTCAGCTGGTTCCATTATAGCCTCCATTTCTGGGGCTTTGGTAAACTCAACCATAAAATCGACAAGGGTCTAGCCCTTGATGGCGTGTCTAGGTCGGAACGTGAGATCAAACTCGCTGAGCTCGATGGCCCATTTCAGCAGGCGTCCTGACTCGTCTGTTTTCTGCATTACCTGCTTTAAAGGGAAATTGGTGAGGACTTGTATTGAGTGGGCTTGGATATATGGCCTCAACTTTCTTGAGGCTGTGATAAGTGCGAGTGCCAATTTTTTCATGTCTGGGTAGCGTGTTTCAGCTGGGAGAAGTGCTTTGCTGATGTAGTACACTGGCAATTGACGCTCATTTTCTTCCCTGATTAGGACTGCGCTGACTGCCACGTCCGAAACTGCTAGATACAGTAACAGAGATTCATCCGATTGAGGTTTCGACAAGAGGGGTGCTTTCCCGAGACGCTTCTTCAGAGACTCGAAGGCTTCTTAGCACTCCGAAGTCCATTGGAATTTCTTTCCTTGCTTCAATACATTGAAGAAAGGCAAACTTTTATCAGTGGCTCTGGAGATGAAGCGGCTGAGTGCGGCTATCCGACCATTGAGACTTTGGACCTCCTTCGGTTTCTAAGGTGACCTCATTTCTAGTAAGGCCGTTACCTTTATCGAATTTGCCTCAATTCCTCTCTGATTTACAATATATCCCAAGCACTGGCCTGATGCCACTCCGAAAGTGCACTTGAGGGGATTCAATTTCATATTATACTCTCTGAGTATCTAGAAGGTTTGGTCAATGTGACTCACGTGTTCGGTTGCCTGGAGGCTTTTGACCAACATGTCGTCTACGTAGACCTCCATGGTTTTGCCAATGAGTTCGGCAAATATCATGTTGACTAATCTCTGGTATGTAGCCCCGGCATTTTTCAATCCATAGGGCATAACTTTGTAGCAATACAGGCCCCTGTCCGTAATGAATGATGTAGCTTCCTCATCAGGTCGGAACATGGGTATCTGGTTGTACCTTGAGTATGCATCCATGAAACTCAGTAGTTCATGCCCAGCAATGGAGTCCACAAGTTGATCAATTCTCGGAAGTGGGAAGCTGTACTTGGGACACGCCTTATTTAGGTTTGTGAAGTCCACACATACCCTCCACTTCCCGCTGGACTTTTTTATCAGAATCGGGTTGGATTTCCACCTCGAATATATGGCCTCTCTGATGAAACCACTGTGGCTAAGTTTACTTATTTCGTCTTTCAGTGCCTCGTACCGTTCCGGGTTCAGGGCGCGCCTCTTCTATCTATGGGGGGCATAGGAGGGGTTGATGTTGAGGTGATGGCAACTGATCCTAGGATCTATTCCCACCATATCTTCATGTTTCCATGCGAAGACATCCAGGTTTCCTTTCAGGAATCGTATCATCTCAGTTTTTGCTTCAGGTGATAATGACTTCCCTATGCACAAGACTTGATTGGGGTCTTCCGGGTTGACGGGGAAAGTTTCCAGTTCTTCCATGGGGGTTGCATTTGGTTCATAATTGATTATTCGGGGGTCTAACTCATCAAGAGGGTGTCCTTGTTCAGGGGCCTCTTCCATGTCGACGTCTCCCTCTTGTTCATAGGTATGCCCTTGTTCAGGGGCGTCGAGCATTTTCACGTCCGTACTGACTTCAGCGGGTACCTCGGCTAGGATTACATTAACAGTTCGGGGCTCGAATTTGCGCAGCGAGTTGAGGTAGCATGCCCTGGAGCCCATCTGATCACCCCTGACTGTTGCAATCCCATGTTCGGTTGGGAATTTCATGCACAAATAGTGAATGGACGTCACAGCCCAAAGATTTTTCAGAGCAGGTCTGCCCAATACTCCATGATAAGTCGATCTATGATCTACCACCAGAAATTCCATGAAATGCTAGGCGACTAGGGGTGCCGAACCCATTTCCACAGGCAGGGTGATCCACCCTCGTGGGATGATGCTGTCCCCAGTGAATCCGAACAGTGGGTCGGTCATGGGGATCAACCCATATTCAATTTGCATTTTGTCAAAAGTGGAGCTGAACAATATGTTCACAGAACTGCCATTGTCAACGAGCATGCGTTTCAATCCGTTTCTAGCTACTACGGCTCATACAACCAAAGCATCGCAATGGGGGTGGTGAACTCCCTCTGAGTCTTCCTGGGAGAAGGTGATTGGGGCCATCTTATTTGCAGATTTCGATTCATCAATAATGTAAGTGATCATCGGGGGATCCTTAGCTTCTCTTGTATAATTTCTCTGGGCATTCCTAGTGTTGCCACCGACGTGGGGTCCCCCAATGATGGTATCGATTTCCCTGATGACCTAGCCTGCTGAAAATTGGGCTTGGTTCCCCTGCCTGGATTGGCCTCGGTTCCTCGATTCTCTTCTACGAGAAGATTGCTCCTGGTGACCTCTCACTCCCCTCCTCGAGGAGATGGATCTGCGAGGGTGTTCGTTTCTACTGGAAGTGTGAGGGTTGCTTCGATCAGGGCGCCGATTGGCATCACGACACTCGCTGGTGTCATGTCCGTATAGTTGATGGAATGTACAAAACCTTGCTCCTGCCAAGGGTCTGTTTGGCCTCTTTTTCTTCTTATTGTTGTCAGTTCTTCCAGATGGTCCCGCCTCAGCAGGGGCGTTATCATATGCCAACACCGTCACTGCATTCAATGTGGTGGAAGCTAGGTCCTGTCCGGATGTGGGAGCTATGGTATGCCCTGCTTGGGTCCATTGCTGAATAACAAGGTGTGCTACGGGGCCTCGACCTACCTGCCTCTGTGGAGGAGGGAGTCCCTGCGCGGCACGGTTGCGATGATCAATCATTTCTTCACTAACAATTTCCACTCTCATCATTTCCACCAGCTCGTCGTATGTGGAGGGATTCTTGCTGCGCACGTCCCTCCAAAACAAAGTGTTCATGTTGAGCCCACCTTTCAGGGCTGAAAGGGCTTCCCTGTCAGTGACCTGTTCGTAGTAAGTAATTTCGTCTGTAAACCTGGAGAGATAGCTTTTTAGCGTCTCTCCAGGGGCCTGCCTCATGTCTTACAGGCGTTGAATTGGCGCCTCTCTTTCCCTGCGTGAGAGGTACTGGTTCAAAAATACTTTCTTCAAGTCTGGCCAACTTCTGATGCTTAGGGGAGGAAGCCTGCTGTACCATACCTCGGCGGCTCCGCCTAGTGTTAAATGGAAGGTTCTGCATTTTAGAGCAGGCGAGGCTCCCCTAAGGCTCATTTGTGTCATATACTTTGTGAGGTGCTTCTCCGAATCCCCCTCTCCCTCATACTTGGGGATCTTAGGGGGCATGAAGTTAGTTGGCACTGGGAAGTTTCGAATCTCCCTTGAGAAAGGGAGGTTATCGTCATCGTCGTCAATCTCATAAGATCGACAGGGCCCCTCTGACCCTTCATCATCTTGGATGTCCTGGGGTGGTGGAGGTGCTCCTCCTCGACTCCCCCAATCGACTAGGTTTCTCCTCTCCCTCCTATTTCTAGGAGAAGGAGGGGGAACATGCTCTTGTTCGCAATCCGGACGAACTGACCCTCTTACTGGGCGGACCCTATTGCTAGGATCCTCCCCTATCCGATCAAAGACGCTTACCGACATTTGGTCGTCGTGTTCTTGAGGAAAGTTGTCCCCCAATGGTGGTTCTGATGGATGACTCCCTTGCACATAAGATGTTGCTTCGGCGTTCATCTCTCTTTCGAGGGGGCATTCTGTGTGCCGGCTCATATGGCCCCGAGAGTGAGATAAAGGGATTTCCTGCACCGGATAAGATCCTTGGGGCCTTTGATAGCTCTGGTGTCCTTGGGCTTGCATGAGAAGTTCCCGCATCGCCATATTCTGAGCTGCTATGTCTCTCATACCCGCAGCTATCTGAGTCATTCCTTCAGTGAGTATGGCTGTTCTCCCACCTCGACGACGCCGGTGATGCGGTCTCTGATGAGTAACATTGTTATGGAGTACCTCTTCTTCAGAGGCCTCTCTCATGGGATTGTCATCTTCATGGCTGTAGCTCATCCTACCTCTTTTTTCAAGGGTAGTAAGAACTTGGATTGTAACTCGACTTTGTTCTTTTTCAAGAATGCCCCCTTTTCAGGGTCAGTCGTCGATTTTTCGGTATCTTCTTCGATGGAGAACGCAAAACTTCAAATGGGGAGTGGTTCCCACAGACGGCGCCAATCTGTTGACCTCGAAAATTGGTCCCTCCACGTGGCCAACTGAGAGCTACTCCACGTATTTCTCCCTACGCAATCAACAAATGGTCAGGCACACACAGCCGGAACCAACGGGGGTGATGGCGGCCGTATACACTCCGACGGACAAGTCAGGTTTGGGTGGTCGGAACAGTACCCAGGGGCTACACAAATCAATCAATAAAGAGAGAGGAGAATATATAAACTTGTTATGGAGTGCTGTGTATTAAGAGTTTCATTACCTTTGCCTCTTGTCAAACTTTGGGTATTTATAGGTGGTATGAATCGTTAGATGTGGAACGCGTGTATACATCTGACGGTATGAAGCGTCTGCTCATAGGCATCAATCAGTCGCATTTGTAGAGTGAGCGGACAGTTTGTTTCCTCCGAGTTGAATCGACATAAAGTTGATAAGTCACATCAAATAGCCTCATGGAGACGTCAAATCAATTTAAGCCTTAGGTGTAGGAAAAATCTCAAATTGGCGGCGGATCTTCTAACCGGGGTCCACTTGATCTCGACCTCGGAGGTGAGATGCTTAGGCAGATCAGTAGTAGGAATCGCTATATCACTTCGGAGAAGTTTCGGAAGGGTCGTTTTTAGGTCGGAATAAATGGTGCTGCGGAGGGTCCACTTGATCTCGGCCTCGGAGGTGAGATGACACTTCGGTATCGAGGCTTAAATAATCGGGGCGTAACAAAACCTATAGTCTAATAATCAAGCTGGCTACAGTGCATCTGGCTGTTTCCCTGGTTGTCTCACGTGGTTGGTGTCTAAGACAGATAGACATCCAAAATGCTTTCTTGCACGGTTCTATCCAGGAAGATGTTTACATGGTACAGCCGTAAGGATTTCAACACCTACAATTCCCTCATCATTTGTGCAAACTCAAAAAGTCTTTGTATGGTTTACGACAAGCTCCACGTCAATGATTTTCTCGCCTCACAGACGCTATACAAAAATTGGGTTTTATTGGAAATGAAGCTGATACCTCTCTTTTCATCTACAAGTCCAACTCATACACTTTTTTTTATCCTCATATACATGGATGATATTATAATTATAGGGTCTGATGTGCAAGCTGTGAATGGCCTAATTGCTGCTCTTCATTAAGAATTTGCAGTGAAAGATTTGGGAACCTTGTCCTTCTTTTTAGGTGTTGAAGGATTACGTACTGATGATGGTCTCTATCTCACACAATGGAAGTATGTTGTGCACTTGCTAAAACTTTCTAAGATGGATAGCGCTAAACCATGCATATCACCTATTTCAACAAACTCGCAAATCTCAATCAATGATAAAGGTGATTTTGAAGACCTTTCTCTCTATCCAAGTATTGTAGGAGGTTTACAATACCTTTCCTTCACCAGACCAGATATTACTTACTCCGTCCATTGAGTATTGGCAAACTATAAAAAGAATCCTAAGGTTCATGAAACATAAGTGTCTCATGGTTTATTCATCTCTCGCCATTCTCCTCTTCAATTTCAAGCCTTCTCGAATGTCAACTGGGCTGGTGATCTAGACAATAGGCGATCTGGAGCCTACTGTGTTTTTCTAGGAAACAATCAGGTATCTTGGCATTGTAAGCAACAGTCCACTATGGTATGCATTTGCACAAAGGCTGAATGCAAGACCTTAGCTAATGCAGTTGCTAAACTAATCGGGCTTCAATCTCTTGCATAGGAACTTGGTATCTCAGCGCTCAACCCTCCAATGATGTGGTGTGACAGCATTGGTGCAACCTACCTCACTTCCAATCCATCATTCCACGCTTGGATAAAGCATATCGTGATCGACTTTCACTTTGTTCGTGATTTGGTAGCTCGCAAACACCTACTTGTCAAGTTCATTTCAAGCAAAGACCAACTGGTTGATCTTCTTACAAAACCTTTATCTCCTACACGTTTTCGGCTCTTGTGTGACAATCTCGGTGTTCGAGATCTTCCTCTGAGATTGTTAGGGCGTATTGAAGAACAAGTCCAAGAAAGTTCAGATACGTTCGAAACAGTTCCTGAAATATAGGAGTTTGATAATGGAAGATCCTTTCAACGACCTTCTATTTGTATTTGAATTTGAAATAGCAAAGTTATAGGATTGGATTTGGTATTTCTGTTTTACTGAACATGTATATATAGCACTCATGTAAGTTTACATTACATGATAAAAATAAATTCTTTTTTACAAGCTACAACCAAGTGTTGCCCTTCACCCAATCTTCCCCGAAATTTTAATATATTGCACTTCATCACTCATTAACCATGTTTTCATCATTCATTGAACTTATACATCCACCACGTTTTGCTCACTAAAATTTATACTTTCGTCACGCTTTACTCGCTGAGCTTTAATATGCTTTTGAATAATCACTGAAATTTACTTGTTGAATCCTACTGTTCAAAAATTGAAAATTTTGAAATATAAAAATATCATACACGAAAACAACATAAAGGGTCCGTTTGGTGGTGATTTTGATAATTGATTTTTTGACCATTATGAGAAAAGTGTGGACCACATGTGAGTGAAAAAAATCAAAAATGACGGCTGGAATGGTAAAATAATGATCAAAAAACCAATTTTTTGGGGGTGAAAAAATATTACCAAACGGGGCCTAAATATCATACAGGAAAATGATGCGTTTCTTTTCTCTTGAATTACCTTGTGATGATTTTAAAAATTATATTTTGTTAGTATTGATTAATATTATTGATTGTAAATCGAAAATTTCATAACTTGTTTGTGATATGGCCTTTTATTTTCTTGATTTGGGTCTATGATTTCAAAGGAAATAAAGAAAGAATTTCTCTATTTAATTTCTCGACGTAAAAAAAGATTATGACTTAAATTAAAATTTATGTTCCCCCTTGAACATAGCTTTTGATGACTGCAGAAATTATATTTTTTTTTATCAATATCAATTTTCTCGTCTTAGATTAAGAGTCTCATTATCTAGTCGAAATTTATTTTATTTCTTAACCTAGATCGAATTTCATAGTAAATCAACTTTACTCGAAAATATTATGAAGTTTAATGATCACTTAAGATTATTTTAAAATTTAGTGAATAAAGTATAGTTGATCTATAAGTTCAGTGACTAATGAAATATTGTAAGTGATGAAATGCATTATGTTAAAGTTCAATAACCCTTCGAAAGTATTTTAAAGTTCAATGAATAAAGTATGATGAAGGTATAAATTTAGTGACAGTCGAAAGTATTTTAAAATTCAGTTAGTAAAACTTGGCCGATGAAACATTTATGATTTAATGTGAGTTAAATGAACATTATTATTTTTCTTGTTTAGAGAACTCAGGTCCATAATTTTCGGCTTAGATGGCACATTTCTACGTCCGAATCCTTTTTAGAGAAAGTATTTGAATAAATATGAAATATAAAATATCATTTTCATTTAAATTCCTATTTTTTTAAATATATTTTTCCTTATTTCTTTTCAATCATACATTCTTTATTAAAATAATGTCACATGCAAATCAAAAGAATTTCTTTCTTTTTTAACTACACATTTTTCATCAATCTATTATTCTAAAATATATTCTTAAAAAATAATGAGGATCGAACACAAGTAAATTTTCTTTAGGCTCTGTTTGAGCCCTATTATTTCCTCATTAGAATGAAAAATATAACCATTATCTATCACAACAAGTCATATTTGACTTTTTATCTTTTGTGTGAAACTCATAACGATTATATTTTTTATTCTCAATTTTATAATAATATGGTTCAAACGGGGGCTTAATATATATATTTTTCCTTCTCTAGTCTTGACTCAAAGTGGGAGGTATAAAATGGTTCGCAAGGGAAGAGAATATGTGCTGTCACGGTCTGGTTCTGACTGCTTCTTATTTTATTGTTGTCAACTTCAAAAACTTTAGTTTGTAATAAACTTAGCATTGGTCTGTCACTGTCAGGTATCAAGAGTCGATTTCAAAGAAGGTGATTCTTTACGTTTTGTGGCCATTCTTTTGACACATTTTTTACTATAATGATACAAGAGAGAAACCGGGCTTGTCCCATTTGTTTCCTTGTATTTACGTCTATTTTTCTACATCTAAATTTTTAAACCCATAGGATAAGATAGGATTCTCCCTCCGGTTCTGTTTTGGAGAAAACGAGGAAAAGGGACCAAACACAACAAAAACCAATGCTAAAGCTAAATTTTTGTCCAAGGGATTGGCAATTTCGCATGGCGTGTCTTATCTTCTTTCCCATTTTGTAATTTAATTTATTGGTCGAATTCATTTTTTAGACTAATATTAATATATTTCAATGGATATTAAAATGATGGGAGTTGACGTTGATAGAAGATAAATAATAAGGATGGTGTTTAAATTATAAATTACTTTCGATCAAAAATTATTTGTATTGACGTATTTCATGAGATTCAAAAGTTACCATTCATGTTTTATCTATACATTATATGATACCCGTTGCTTAGATTATAATTTGAAAATGCCATTAAAGTATTAATCTGATAATATACGAAGTTTTTGTTGGAAAAAATGAGTAAATAACTCACTTTTGACAAGATTTTCGATGAGACCCGTTGGTTCAATTTGGAAGATCAAAATTGATCTGTGTTCTCCTCTGTGAAAACATCAAAATCATATATTTACTTGTCAAAAATGAAGTTCAGGTGAATGAGAAATTGGAGCTCAAAGTTGACCATTGGAAGATGATTTTATGGGGGAAAATAACTTTTGTCCCACATAGAAAAAAGAAAAAAGCAAGAACCACTTTAAATATGGTTGCACATTGGAAGAGTGTAATCATGTGTGGTATAGAGGCTCTCTCCACGTCGCGCACAGGGGGTGCAAATCTTGGATCGAAACAGCTTTCGGACCTTGAACTTGTGTGCGGGCGCGACCTCTGTACAATAATGTTGGACTGAACGAAGCAAAATTTGCCTTTTCGAAGAGCCCACGTTTTGCAATTTTTTTTCTTGCTTTCTCAACCTGACTTTTGAGTTTTTGAAACTTCCAAAACTCCAAAAAATTGAAGTGACTCCAACGTTAATTGCCATAGAATTAATGACAGATTTATGCTATATTAAATCTCAAGTTTCCGGCAATTTACACAGGTGAAAAAGAAAAACGTTTTCTTCCTCACTGTTTAGAAAAAAATCCCCTGCATTTTCTGTCTGTGTCTTTGTTCAGTAAGGTCTTGATTTTTTGCATAGGCATATCTATCCAGTAAGGTCGTTGTGATATTGTTCAGACACTATATTAGTTCACTAGAGTAGTTTTTGTGATGCTCAGATTCTACGAGTTTTGCCGTTGTATCCTAGGGTTGAAAATTTATCTACTATTTATTTAGTTTACATTTTATTCTTGCAAATTTATTTTTTTATCGATTTACACATTTGCAACATACTTGACTCATATATTGTTTGTTAAATTTATGTTAAAAATAGATAAATAAAATATTGTTTTTTTTTCTAATTCGTTATATGCGTGAAAATAGATTTCACATATACGGTATTTCTATTTGTAAATACAAAAAATTTGTGTTATTTTAGTTAGTGTATGAATAAAAACACTTTATGCAAATTCTTTGCAAATACGGTGAACTTCGCTGCCAAATACAGTGAGCTGCCATATACGGTAAGCTTTCTGCAAATACGGTAAGGTGAAAATACGGTAAATTGCCTGCGAACATGGTAGACTATAAATACGGTAAGCGCCATATACGGTATATGCATATACGGTATGCTTAAAATTGGTGTTTAACCTACACATATGGCATGTGATAATCTGATTTCATTAATACCACTATATTCAAACAAAGTTAAAACAGATTCCTAAAGGAAAAAATTGATTTCTTATACTGTTAATTTTAAAAACTAATTTTTTTATTTTGACTTTCAGAAATGGCAACCGAATTGACCAACATGGATGTGACACAAAATGTGCCTACTGAAAATCAGGCTATGGGCTCAGCTGTGGCTCAAGGGTCAAGCTCTGTTGTGGCTCGGACTGTGGCTAGATTGCTAAGTCATGTTGTGAGTCAAATTGTGGCTCCAACAACTGGCCATACCGTTAATGATCCGATTAATCATGGAGAAAATCGGAGAAATTCAAAGGCTTGAATTTCAAAAGGTGGCAGCAGAAAATGTTATTTTATCTGACCACTTTGAATTTTGCGAGATTCTTGACTGAGATTGCTTCAAAACTCAATGAGAGTGAGGGAGATGTTCAAGCCATCAGTGCACTTGATATTTGGAACCATTCGGATTTTCTGTGCCGAAACTATATTAGAACAGCTTAGCAAACACGCTATACAATGTTTATAGTACTATGCACTGCTAAGGAACTGTGGGAGTCTCTGGACCGAAAATATAAAACTGAGGCTGTCGGGGCTAAAAAGTTCATTGTCGGCGGATTCTTAGATTACAAAATGGTGGACTCCAAAATAGTTATCAGTCAAGTGCAAGAACTTCAAGTGATTCTTCACAAAATTCATGCCGAATGAATGATTTTGAGTGAAACTTTTTAAGTGGCTGCAATTATTGAAAAATTGCACCTCGCATGGAAAGATTTCAAAAATTATTTGAAGTACAAGCAAAACGAAATGAATGTAGAAGAACTAGTTGTTAGACTTCGAATTGAATAAGACAACAAGAGCTCTGAAAAGAAATTGTTCAATCCTTGTATGGCTAAAGCCAATGTTGTGGAGCTTGGTCAAAGTAGTAAAAACTGCAAAAACAAGTCTGGACCATCTGGTGGCAAAATGATCAAGTAAGGACCGAAAGGTGGAATTTCTAAGAAAAGACTTCAAGGAAAATGCTTCAATTATGACAAAGTGGGCCACAAATCTTCAGAGTGCAAATTGTCAAAGAAGAAGAAAGAAGCAATTGTGGTTGATTACATGACACAAGATGTGTCGGATCTGAGTATCTCAGTCGTCGTTTCTGAAGTGAATATGGTAGGTTCAAACCCTAAAGAGTGGTGGATTGACACCGGTGCTACGAGGCATGCGTACTCTGATAAGGAGCTGTTTGCTGCATTCGAAGCAATTGAGAATGGGAAGAAGTTGTTTATAGAAAATTCAGCAACTTCTAAAATCAAAGGTCAAGGAAATGTTGTTCTAAAGATGACCTCGAGAAAGGAGCTGACTCTTAACAATGTGTTATACGTGCTGAAAATTCGCAAGAACCTAGTGTCTGAGTTGCTTTTGAAGAAGCATGGTTTTCGCATTGTATTTGAATCAGACAAAATTATTTTGTCAAAAAGTGGAATATTTGTTGGAAAAAGGTTATGTTTTCGATGGTATGTTTAAACTCAATGTAATAGTTGTTAAACCAAAAATGAATAAAGCAAACTATTCTGCTTATTTGCTTGAGTCTTCCAATTTGTGACATAGTAGACTAGGACATGTTAACTATGATACCTTACCAAAACTAGTTAACTTGAATTGCATACCCGAGTTCCAAATTGATTCAAAACATAAGTGTGAAACTTGTGTTGAGATAAAATTGATAAAGTCATCATTTAAATCAATTGAACGAAATACAGAACCACTTGATTTAATTCACAGTGACGTATGTGACTTAAAACTTGTACAAACAAGAGGTGGCAACAAGTATTTCATTACTTTTGTCGATGATAGCACCAAATACTGTTATGTGTATTTGCTAAAAAGTAAAGATGAAATTATAGAGAAATCTGTTCTCCATAAGAGTGAAATTGAAACTCAACTTAATAAGAAAATTAATATATTAAGAAGCGATCGAGGTGGTGAGTATGAAGCACCATTTGCCATATTTTGTGCACAACACGAAATCATACATGAAATCAACGCAACTTATTCACCGCAACAAAATGGTGTTGCTGAACGGAAAAATCGCACTTTAAAGGAAATGATGAATGCAATGCTAGTAAGTTTTGGGTTACCTCTGAACATGTGAGGGGAAGTTGTATTATCAGCAAATTACCTTTTAAATAAGGTGCCCCGAAAGAAAATGGAAAACACCCTTTACGAGTTATGGAAAGGAAGAAAGTCTTTCTATAAATACTTATGAGTGTGGGGGTGTCTTGCTAAAGTGGTCGTTCCAACACCAAAGAAGGTAAGGATATGGCCAAAGACAGTAGATTGCATCTTCATTGGGTATGCATACAACAGTAGTGCTTATCGATTTCTTGTATATGATTCTAAAATCCCTGACATACACAAAAACATGATATTAGAATCAAGAAATGCTTCATTCTTTGAACATGTATTTCTGTACAATTCCAAAGAGGAAGCAAGCTCCTCT
The DNA here is from genome assembly GCF_002742605.1 of Olea europaea var. sylvestris. Taxonomy (NCBI): domain Eukaryota; kingdom Viridiplantae; phylum Streptophyta; class Magnoliopsida; order Lamiales; family Oleaceae; genus Olea; species Olea europaea. Next base: position 443,530 of record NW_019259379.1, read on the forward strand.
AAACGAATATATGAGACCATGACTGAAAATAGTCATAATAAAGAACTAGAAGTGGAGACTGAGGTTAGATGTAGCAAACGGGAAAGGATAGAAAAATTGTATGGTCCTGATTTTCTGACCTATATGCTTGAAAGTAAATTTCAAAGTCATCAAGCGGCTGTAAATTCTTCAGAGGGACCTCAATGGAAGGAGGCCATTAAAAGTGAGATAGATTTTATACTGCAAAATCATACATGGGAGTTAATGGATCTTCCTCTAAGAAGCAAACCACTAGGTTATAAATGAATTTTCAAAAGGAAGATGAGAGCAGATGGAACTATCGAAAAGTACAATGCCAGATTAGTAATAAAATGTTACAAACAAAGGAAAGGTCTTGATTACTTTGATACGTATTCTCCAGTGACGAGAATAACATCTATTAGGTTGATACTTGCGATTGCCGCTTTGCGAAATTTTGAAGTACATCAAATGAATGTTAAAACTGTCTTTCTAAATGTAGTTTTAGAAAAAGAAATTTATATAGAACAACTCGAGGGGTTTTCGTCATCAGGGCAGGAAAATAAAGTTTGTAAATTAGTGAAGTCACTATATGGCTTGAAAACAAGCACCCAAACAATGACATGAAAAATTTGATAATGTCATGATAGAGAGTGGATTTAAAATCAATGAGTGCGACAAATGTGTTTACGTCAAAAACACTAAAGATGGTTATATCATTTTATATCTTTACGTTGACGACATGCTTATTGTCGGTAGTGACAATAAGATGATTGAATTCACTAAAAATATGTTGAATTCGAGATTTGACATGAAAGATATGGGTTTAGTTGATGTTATTCTTGGAGTCAAAATCTCAAGAACATTAGATGAACTTGTTTTAAGTCAGTCACATTTTGTGGACAAAATTTTGGAAAAATTCAATAAGGATGATGAAAGCCCAAAAACAACTAACCAAGAGGGTGATGAATTGGTTATTTGAAACTTTTTCGAAAATAAACGCAAATTTAACCAAATAACTATGAATAAACAAGATAACACAAAAGTAATAAGAGGAAGGAAAAGAGAGTGCAAACGATGTAATAAGGAGGTTTGATCCAATCACGATCTACGTCCCCCGTTACCAAGCTCTCCGTCACGAGCAAAACCTTTTTCACTATCTTTGATTGACTTATGGTGCAATCCAACCATTACAACGCTTCCAGCGACTTACAACTAAGGAGCATCGATCCTTTTACACGTTGAGCTTTCCCGGATCTCAACACGATCCACAATTTAATGAACAAGAAAATCAAAGTTACAATTGAAAATCTTCTCTCTTAACAAATGATATGAACACAACAAAATATTAAGAGAGAATTAGGCACAACACTTCAATAAATCACAAAGAATATAGATTAAGTGTTGTGTGAAAAACTTTTATTGAAATATATGATTTTTTCAAAAAGTTACTTACTCAAAAAGTTTTTCAACAAATAAATATTTTGATCTCTTAAAGATTGAAAAACAAGGTAGATAAGATCAATAAATAACTCTCTTTAATGCTCTAGAATTCTTGTCTTAAAAGATGTATAAAGAGAGGTATTTATAGCCATTAAACAGGAGATCCGGACAAGTGATTCAGACGTTCGCTAGGTATCCGAACGGGTAACTAGACGTTTACCAAACGGTAAAAAATTCGACCGTTGAACACCTTATCAGGACGTCTGGATGGGCAATTGTTTTGCCCATCGAATTTTTCCTTTTTCGTGAAAAATGTTCTTTGAGGGACTTGTAGGGTTTTCTTATATACTTCATATAGATAAGTAATTTTATAAAGATTTAATTGTGAAAATCAAATTACTTATCTTTTAAAAATAATTTTTATTCAAGTAAAGTTTGTCATGATAATTCTCGTGCATAAAAATTGTTTGAGCTATAATCGATGCAAAATATTAAAGTCTTTTACCTTTACATTTGAGTATAGAAATGCATATATAGCTAATGTCTTCAATTTCTTTATCCAATACGATTTTGCGCGTGAAAGCTCGATTTCCATTTTCCCGTTTATAAATCTTCAATCTTGCTTGTGTGTTTATCGTTTTGTGCCAAGGTTGCATGATTCTCGATCTAGATCTTTCGTATCATAAATTTGCAATAATCACGATCAATCACTTAAATTCAATTTGTTATAATCAAACGCAATTTGTTTGTGATAATCAAAATAATAAGTCAACCATTAGGTCAACAGATGATACTGGTTTGGCTAGAACATCGATAGATACGAGTCAACATCTTTCTAAAAACAAAGGTGAAAGTATCTCTAAAGAAGAATACTTGAGAGTTATTGGAAGTCTAATGTACTTGATGAGTTGTACAAGATCAGATATAGCATACACAGTCAGTAAACTGAATAGATACAGGAGTAATTCAGGAGCTGATCACTGGAAAGCAATAGTAAGAGTACTAAAGTACTTAAGATATACTGGTGAGTATGGACTACATTATACTAGATATCCAGAGGTCATTGAAGGATACAATGATGTTAATTGGATATCTGATATAAAAGACTCAACGTCCACCAGTAGATTTGTGTTCACATTGGGAGGTGTTGTCATATCGTGGAAATCCTCTAAACAAATAGTTATAGCCAGATCTACGATAGAATCTGAGTTTATAGCTCTAGATAAATGTGTTGAAGAGGCCGAATAGTTGCACAACTTCTTAGAGGATATTCCAATATGGTCAAAACTTGTGCCAGCAATTTGCATATATTGTGACAGTCAATCAGAAATAAAAAGGGCACAAAGTAACATGTACAATGGTAGGTCTAGACATATACATCGTAGATACAATACTGTAAGACAGCTACTCTCAACTGGAGTTGTCACTATTGACTACGTAAGGTCAAAAGATAACATTGCGGATCCGCTAATGAAAGGGTTAAATAAAGAGTTAGTTTGAAAGTTATCGAAAGGAATGAGACATAAGCCCTTGAATGAATAAGCCATTACAAAGGAAACTTAACCTAGTTGACTGAAGATCCCAAGATCTAGGTTCAAAGGGACAACTTAATTGTAAAGGCTTAATAAAATCACTGTGGGGGTGTTTCTTCCTGTCCATTCCTATGATATAACAGTGATACCCGTAAGGATAAAGGATATGCACTAGGCTTTTAATGATTCTTATGCGCCGAAAATCGAGCCAAGTAATGCGGGTTACTTGTAATAAGAAATCACCTATGTGAGAGAGAAGTGGGGCCGCTTTTAAGAGAATTGTGTGGGGCTCAATTCTGAAGAACTCTCACAGAATCACTGTGGGGGTGTTTCTTCCTGTCCATTCCTATGATATAACAGTGATACCCGTAAGGATAAAGGATATGCACTAGGCTTTTAATGATTCTTATGCGTCGAAAATCGAGCCAAGTAATGCGGGTTACTTGTAATAAGAAATCACCTATGTGAGAGAGAAGTGGGGCCGCTTTTAAAAGAATTGTGTGGGGCTCAATTCTGAAGAACTCTCACAGAATCAGGCATATGTTCATGGTCAAAACGAACATAATAATGAGAACTGAATTGTGTTAGGAAGAATTCTGTGTGAAGTATATCATCGTTTACATAAACGGCAGAACAGTTCAAAGACAACATGTCTACTGGTCAGCTAGTAAAGTAAATATACTTTCACAAGCGAATGTTCAAAAGGTAATACCTACCTATCCTATGCAGGCTTCAACCGTTGAACTTTATCACTAAATCTCTTATCTCACGGTCTCATGTCTCTCCCAATTTTCATTTATGTGGGGGATTATTGGAAAAAATGAGTAAATGACTCACTTTTGGCAAGATTTTTGGTGGGACCCGTTGGTCCAATTTGGAAGATCAAAATTCATTTGTGTTCTCCTCCGTGAGGGCATCAAAATCATATATTTACTTGTCAAAAATAAAGCTCCAGTGGATGAGAAATTGAAACTCAAAGTTGACCATTGGAAGATGGTTTTATGTGGGAAAATAGCTTTTGTCCCACATAAAAAAAGAATGAAAGCAAAAACCACTTTAAATATGGTTGCACATTGGAAGGGTGTAATCAGGTGTAGCATAGGGGCTCTCTCCACGTGCGCGCGTAGGGGGTGCAAATCTCGGACCAAAATAGCTTTCGAACCTTGAAATTTTGTATGGGCGCGATCTGCGTACACGAATGTCGAACTGAACAAAGCAAAATTGACTCCATCGGAGAGCCCACATTTTGCAATTTTTTTCTTACTTTCTCAACCTGACTTTTGAGTTTTCGAAACTTCCAAAACTTTCAGAAATTGAAGTGACTCTAATTTTAATTGCCATAGAGTTAATGGTAGATTTATGCTATATTAAATCTCAAGTTTCCAACAATTTACGCAGGTGAAAAAGAAAAATGTTTTTTTCCTCACTGTTCAGAAAAAACGTCCCCTGCATTTTCTGTCTGTGTCTTTGTTCAATAAAGTCTTGATTTCTTGCATACGCATATCTGTCCAGTAAGGTCGTTGTGTTATTGTTCAGACATTATATTAGTTCGTCGTAGTAGTTTCTGTGGTGCTCAAATTCTACGAGTTTTGCCGTTGTATCCTGGAGTTAAAAATTTATCTGCTATTTATTTATTTTGCATTTTATTTTTACAGATTTATTTTTTTAGCAATTTACACGTCTGCAACATGATTGACTCATATATTATTTGTTAAATTTGTGTTAGAAATAGATAAATAAAATAAATTATTTTTTTCTAATTCATTATATGTGTGAAAATAGATTTCACATATATGATATTTCTATTTGTAAATACAAAAAATTTGTATTATTTTAGTTAGTGTATGAATAAAAACACTTTATACAAATTCTGTGCAAATACGGTGAATTTCACTGTCAAATACAGTGAGCTGTCATATATGGTGAGCTTTCTACAAATACAGTAAAGTACAAATACGGTAAGTTGTCTGTAAATACGGTAAGCTACATGTCACTACGGTAAGCGTCATATACGGTATCATAGTTATAAAACTCGGACCTGACCTGCCGGTTCGACCCGGAAACCGTTGAACCGGACCAGCGTCCGGTCCGGGTTCACTGATTTTGTGGATGTAAGAACAGTCCGCCATCCAACTGTGAAAATTGCCGGTTTTTCGTGAAACCCGGGTTCCTTTTTTCCTTGACCCGGCCGGTTCTTTGTTAACCCATATATTTCTGATTTCTCCGTCTTTCTTTCACTTTCTCCACCCCTTCTCCTCAGTCTTCACAAATTCTAAAGCGTTAGGGATACTTCCAACATCAAAAAGCCCAGCAGCCGTCTCCAATCTCTTGCAACTCAACCACTTCCAAAAAATCCAAATCTCCAATTTCAAGTTTGAAGAGATGGAAGAACAAGTTAAATGTATTTTGCTGAAAAAAATCTCGACCAAATTGATTTTATACTTAGGCTAATTTTTCAAATTCATATGTATATATTTTCTTCTTCTGTTAATTGCTATTGTTGTTCAAATCGATTGTAATATGGAAATTATTTCAGTGTTTATTTGTTTGATTAGGGTGATGACAAATACGCAAATAGCCGTGAATATTGGAAAAAGAATCAGATCGACGTCAAAGCAAAGGTCCCAACAGCCAAATATATTGTGTTTAATTATTTTAGTAGAATGAAATGGGTGTGTGGAGTTAATCCCAAAATGGTCAGTGAGGCATCGTTTATGTTTCCAGATTCGATTTTTCTTCTTTTCCGGTTTCTATTTCATTATGTTTCCAGTCTCTGTTTCCAAATGTTCTGGGTTTAGTTTGAGCCTTCATTAATTCTTAAGAACATTAATTAGATGTACTGGATTTAGGTTGATTAGATGTCATTAAAATTACTTTCATGTTTTGACTTTTAACTGGTGGTTTTATTTTTGCAGGCATATTCATATAGCATATGAAGCTATCTTGTTGAACTTTGTTAGATAAAGTAGTTTTTTTTTAGTTGTTTTTGTCGTTTCAAATGCACGCTTGACTACATATGTGTTTAGAATTTGTGAAATTTTGGATACATATTGACCTTTAGATAACAAAATAATACGAGGGTAATAAAGTTATCAGTAGAAAATGGTAAAATTTTATTGTTCAACAAAACTAAGTAATAATATATTTGACAAGCATTGACCCACCGATTGAACCATCGGGTCACCGGTTGAACCACTGACCCACTAACCCGCTGCATTGTCCGGGTCGACATCCGGGTCGGGTCTGACAACTATGTACGGTATACTTAAAATTGGTGTTTAATCTACCCATACAGCATGTGATAATTCGATTTCATTAATACCACTATATTCCAACAGTTTTAAAGGTCATTTTTCAGTTTGAAATTTTGAAAAGTTGGCCTTATCCATTTGAGAGGAGGCCTTATTGTAATATTGATGTAAACTTGACTAATCGTCTGTGATTACACCTTAATACTCAACTGGGACAGCATAGGCATGCCGCCATGCGTGTAAATTGTAATAGTGTGTGTGTACTAATTTACTAAATTTGATAGCAACTATAGTAGAATTTTTTTTTTCATAACAACTAAGTTATATAGCAATTATTGAGCCTCTTTAGATCTTCGTTTTTGTCATTTACGTAATCATTTTTTTAATGATCACGGTGTTCGAACCATTTTATGTACACCTCGATTAATCTCACGAAACCCTAAAGTTTACACTCGGATACTCACCCTCAATCATCCTGAGGGGACTCAAATTGATGATTTACGTAATCTTTATTTTTAAGTAGAATTAAATCATAGAAACATGTCATTAACAAAATGCTAGTTTATATATAATCGTCATTTTTTAAGGAAAAATTATGCATTTTTGTGATCTGTGTGCACCTCGATTAGAAGCTCTAAGAGGTCCAAATGAATTATGAATTGGATTTCAGTAGGTTGAAGAAGCCGTACAACTCAAAGTAAATTGATTGTCAATAAATAGAATTATATTATATAACTTTATACATATAACAATGTGCATAACATATTAAGTCAATATGATTCCAAAATAATATTGTACGTTTCTTTAGGGATCGTTTCGTAAGTGTGGAAAGTATGTTCTTTACCTTCTATTTTGTGGCCGTCAAGTGTTTCCAAACCCTCTTAAAAATTGTAAATTATTTGATATAGTATCATTTTTTATCACATTTACATAATAAAATATTCTATAAACAAATCAATAAAATTTCTTTATTTTTTAATCACACATTCTTCAAAAAATACTGATCAAAACTCTTTTATTTTCCAAATAATGAACGACAAACAAGGGCTAATAATGTGCACGGGGTATCTCCATTTGAAGAAATTATCTATTCAGAAGTCAAGTGACCTCGCAATAAGCATGCGATATCTAGCTGAAATGGTAAAATTTGTCCATAAATAAATCTTTAGCCTTAAATGATAAGGATTAAAATCAGAATTTTAATAAATTTTGATAAAAATTGATGAAATGTATAATTAAAAAGTCGTAAATCACATAAATATTGTTCAAAACTCTTTAATTTCTCATATAATGAATGACAAATAGGGGCTAATAATGTGCACGGGGTATCTCCATTTGAAGAAAAATATCTATTCAGAAGTCAAGTGACCTCACAATAAGCGTGTGATATCTAATTGAAATGGTAAAGTTGTTCGGAAATAAATCTTTATCCTTAAATGATAAGGATTAAAATCATAATTTTAATAAATTCTGATAAAATTGATGAAATGTGTGATTCAAAAGCTGTAAATCACATAAAATGTGTAATTAAAAATAATTATTGAATTTGGCTTAGATTAAAATCCACCAAAAAGGGACTTAATATAATTTGAATAATCACTATTTAATTTTTAGAATAAGAAAAATATTACACCAAAAAAGTATTAAATACACATTTCCTTCTCTTCTTCGTTTCATTATTATTACTCTCTAGAAATCCATGTGAATAATGTCTTATTTCCTTTAAGAACTCTACTTTGATAATTAAGAAATAGGAGTAAGAAAAAGAATGGCGGACGAAATACAAAACTACTAACTCAATTTATTTAACAACATTATGAAGATTGATAAAATGGTTTTAAACATAAAAGAAGATTGTATTATAACCCAATTTAGAACGCAAAACCATTGGGCTAGGCCGAGCCTCATTCATATTCTCAAGGAAAAGATAATTTTTAGAGTTTCTTGCCTACCGATAGTCTCGGCTCAGTCCACTAGGTAAGTCGGCTCACTCAATCAAAGAGTGGTCCAACTAGCCCCCTAGCTTGCCCCTTGGATGAATGAGTCGCTTGCGATTTGAAAATATTTATTTATTTGTTTAAGATTGTATTGTTCACTCGATATGACGAGTATGCAAGTTATTGAAGAGATAGCTCATACGCGAGTAGACAAGCCGGCTAGCTCGCTTGACTCTTGGGTCAACTTAGGTAACAAGAAATGCGTTGTTTAGGTCGCATTAGATAGACTCACTAGTGGGGCAAATCGTGCCGACTAGTGGCTCGTTCCACCCATTTAATCTTCCTCTTCCATGTATAGTTTTTCCAAATTTTTAGCCAATTTCATACATTTTCTAGTGAATTGGAGTTTTTGACAAGTTTTTAATGAGTAGTTGTGATTAGAATAATGTTATCTAGCATTATTGGAGTTAAAAGATGACATTAAATAATAAATTTAATAAAAATAGAATTAAATAATTTAATTAATTATACCTCTCATCCAGATGATTTATCACATTGGCTTTCCCCATCATGCATAATAGAATTAACCGTGCTGTTTGGCTAGGGTTAAATCCCGACCAAACAATAGAGTGCCCATGTGGCGCACCCGTGTTGGAGAGACGGCTGTTCTAGCCAAATAGGTTTTTCCTAATCGAATTACCATTGTGATTTACATGGAGTCGGCAGGAAGTGAATCAGCAATCCCTTTTGAGATTTTGATGATAAAAGGGAATATGGTCTATTGCTTTCACAATCTGGCAGGCAACAGGCTTTGAAATTGTCCGATATGTATTGTACTAACAAAATGATTCAGAAAAATCCACCTACCACATAAACACTAAAGTCCAATTCTTACAACACAACTCCAGACCCCATTTCTGACTTCTTCCTCACACAATCTTTTCTAATTCCTTTTTGTTTTTTCAATTGCCTTATCTCTCTCCCAAAAGAAATACGACTCTTTTCTATTCTAGTCACGATACATAAAAAATAATGAACTCCAACCTTGAGAACCTTCATCGTCCCGTCCCTAAAACATTGTGAGGGAGGTAAATCAAAAAGTGTGCCTCAATAGACCAGAAAATAAGAGCTTGTTAGTACACTGGTGCCCACAAAGAGTCTAAGTCTATATCTCAGGAATCGAATTCTTGCACTGTGACTGTCAGTAAAGTTGAGACTATCACACTTCTGTCCTTTGCACCACTTGTTATGCCCCGAGGGACTTCTAGTCACGATACATAATTTACATGTATGATGGGCTAGATAGAGATATAATGGGTGGACATAATCGAAAGTATTCCAAACATTAAATCATTCAAGTCCCGTTACCTCTTCATACGTCGAAGGGGCAAGAGAGAAGGAGCAGGTGGACCGACTTGCTTAGCATCGAAAGTTTTGTGACTTAAGTAGTATCGTGATTAGAATGAACAATCTTGACACATGTGTACGATAGACAACCTTTTAACCTTTGCATTACCTTTTCCTTTATTCCCCCCAACCATAGCCCACCTCGCCTCGAAATCCATTTTTCACATGTTCCCATTTATTTTAAATACAGACTTCTCATTCCCTAACTCTCTCTTAACGAGATTACATTTTTTCTCAAGATTTACGTAATCCATCCCTATCTCTCTGAATATTCATTTAAAAATATATAAGTTCATCTTTCTCTATTTGGCTATTTCATTCCTTAAGCAAATCCAGAGCTTCCAAAATGAAGGAGATTTGGACAACCATGGCATCAATGATGGGGGTGTGGGCTTTTTGCCAAACCCTTCTGCACACAGTCTTCCCGCCGGAGCTCCGGTTCGCCTCCATAAAATTCCTCTACCGCCTCCTCAACTGGTTCTCCTCCTACTGCTACTACGACATCACCGAGATCGACGGCGTCAACACCAACGAACTCTACAACGCCGTCCAACTCTATCTCAGCAGCTCCGCCTCCACCACCGGCACCCGCCTCAGCCTCACGCGCGGACTCAATTCCAGCAACATCACCTACGGCCTCTCCAACAACGACCGCCTCGTCGATACCTATAATGGCGCAATCGTCGAATGGGAACACGTGGTCACTCAAAGACAATCCCAAACTTTTTCTTGGCGGCCACTGCCTGAAGAAAAAAGAGGCTTCATTCTCCGGGTGAAGAAGAAAAACAGACAGATGGTGTTGGGTTCCTATCTTGATTTTGTTATGGAAAAGGCTAATGAAATACGTAGGAAAAATCAAGACCGTTTGCTTTACACAAATTCACGCGGTGGCTCCTTGGACTCTCGAGGGCATCCATGGGAATCCGTACCCTTTAAGCATCCTAGTACTTTCGAGACTTTAGCTATGGATCCTGTGAAAAAGGCTGAGATTATGGCTGATCTCTTAGATTTTGCAAATGGAGAGTCTTTTTATCAGAGAACTGGGAGGGCTTGGAAGAGAGGTTACTTGTTATATGGTCCACCCGGGACTGGAAAATCCAGCATGATTGCAGCCATGGCTAATTATCTCGGGTATGATATTTATGATCTTGAATTGACTGAAGTGAATACAAATTCTGAGTTAAGGAAGTTACTTATGAAAACTAGTTCGAAATCGATTATTGTTATCGAGGATATAGATTGTTCCATCAATTTAACTAATAGGAAAAAGAGTGGTGGTGGGAGTGCTAATTCTGGTGGCCGGAAAAATAACCATGATGCTGCATCCCCGGCACCACCTGGGGCTAATGGAGAAGATGGTGGCAGTACAATAACGCTCTCTGGGCTGCTGAATTTTACAGATGGATTGTGGTCTTGCTGTGGGAGTGAGAAGATTTTTGTGTTCACTACAAACCATATTGAGAAGCTAGATCCTGCATTGCTGAGGAGTGGGAGAATGGACATGCACATAAACATGAGTTATTGTTCCTTTTCTGCATTCAAGATTTTGTTAAAGAATTATTTAGGGTATGAGGAAACTGACTTAGAGAAGCAAATGTTGGAGGAATTGGAGGGAGTGATTGATGAGGCTGAAATGACGCCTGCTGATATCAGTGAAGTTCTGATCAAAAACCGGCGAGACAAGAACAAGGCGGTTGGAGAATTACTGGAGGCATTGAAGACAAAGGCTGAACAAAATCGAGCAAAGAAATTGCTAGAGAGTAACAGAAATGAGGTTGAAGATGAAGAGCAAGAGAAGAGGGCTTTGGATATCCCAAAAGAAGGGTTTGATCAATTGGAAGAAAGTTGCAACAAATGTGAAGAAAAAGATGATGAGAAGGTACACTGAACTGTTAAAATAAGTTATTGAAGATGAAAAATAAAGTTCAAATTTCATCTTCTGTATGGTTCTATCTAGTACAGTTAACTTGAAAGAGGTGGGGAAGAACACAGGCAGGCAGATTGCTGGTGGAATAGAATCAACCTTCGAGTTTGTGGGGGAATTATTAACATTGGGAAGGAAAAGAAAACGTGATTGTGAGACAATTAATTCGATGCCATTTATATTTTTGCCTTAAATCTTGATTTACTTTAGTATTTATGTTCGTTCAGCATTTTCTTCAAACACCTTGCCTACAATTATCGATTTCTACTGTATTCCTCATAAGATCCTGGTATTGGAGTTTTTGCTTATATTGTGCATTGCTAGCTGGCTGATATGTGATTGCACATGGGTTATGTACCTTCTGGGTTGGAGATTATGCGATTATTATTTGGACAATGACGTTGTAGCACATTGCCTTCAAGGTTTCTGTTCAATATGGACTAATGTTAACTGTCCAAAGTGACTATGATTTATTTTTTATAAGATTGAGGTTAATGGAGGGAGTTCTATGGGGAAATTATATTCGAGGTTTCCAACCTTTAAATTTGTACGAGTGAGTCCTATTCTTTTATTTTGGCAACTGGGTCTTTAGTTTTTCCAATTAATTTGTAGCAATTTGGTCTATAGTAGTCGAACAAACTGGTAGGTCGTCTTCTTTCCATTCTCTCCTTATCCTTCGTGCCCAATATTTTTGTGTGTTGCACAAATCATACTAAAACAGAGGATCTTGAATACCGTTCAAAATTCAAAAGTTGATTACAAAAGATAAGGCCAGGGAAAGAGGCGAAATTCAACCATACTTACGAACGGTTCTCATGCTCAAAAACGAAATGTTCTTGAAAATTCTTGCCCCTGTTGCAATGTGAAAAGAAAACTAAAAACTTAGTACAAGGCCCATAATTAGAGACCTTGTTGAAACAAAGGAGAAACATGTGAACAATCTGAAGATTTTATGTTGGATAAAGAAAGATTTCCAAGGAAAAGCTAATGGATAGGCTTCCTGAAAAAGTAGACATTATTATATTTGGTTTGGTTTTGTTAGTGAGTTGGAAAGGCCAATTTGGGTTTGCATTTTTGGGATAGTGTGCATTAGTCATAAATTCTTTAGTCTGCTTTGGTGATACCAACTTTGTGATTATTGTGCCTTTTGATTAAACAACGCTGTGGCGCATCGCATGAAAAAGGTACACTTTTTCGCAACATTTCATTTGTCAATGTTTACGTGTTTTGAAAGTTAGTGCTTGCCTTCTATAATTCTATTAGCGACTTTCATTTTACAATATCATTCGTTTGTGTAAAGCTCTCCCATCTCCAATAATATGTAATTGTGTTGGAATCAAAGGCATCCTCCCAGTCTCAGAAAAGGTCAAACGTCCAGACGTGCTAATTTGACACTATGTGGCTTGCTTAGGCGAAATTGGACAAAAAGAAATTATAAAACATTATACTTATCGACACTCATAAGTTAGTGGTTATCGACAGCATTGTTGTTGGTACTATTGTCAAGGAATCACTGTCTCAAAGAGAAGTCATTTGTGATAGTCGAGTGTATGGCTAATGATGATTTTGATTAAAATCAATAATATATGTAGGTGATTTGCAACAGTGTCTTATGTTATCTAAATCGTTCTTTCGATATTTTTTATTATCAACATCTTTTGTATTTTTTCACGATCATGGTGATATTTTTTTTCATTATTCTTCTTATAATTTATTTGAAAACATGCTAGACTAGGGATTTTTTATTTTTATTTTTATTTATTTATTTTGTATTGGATAAGATGAACACTATTGTTTATTTGTTTTAAATTCAAGACAAGTAATTTAGTTTAATTCTTGTGTTTCTTGATTAGTTTTGCATACCCGTTGCATCATTTAATTGTTTAGCCACCAATTAGATGATTAGTTACTCGTTGTAGTGTTAGGAAACTCACAATAAGTTTAGAATGCAGAAAAATTAATGTGTGCAATGGATATTGGCAATAGCATTTATCACGTGTGCAATCATATATATAATCTAAAATTTAATACAGTCTAACCATTCAAATTCGGGCTAGGAATAGATTCGTGATTAGGATATAATTAATTTATCTTGAAAAAAAATTAAATACATTAAATTCATTGATTGTCGCATGAATAGAATTAGATTACAAATCAAAAATTGAAATAGATAACAATAGGCGGAGTCAAAATCTAATACAATCATCCATAATTTGATAAAAATCATTCTTAAATTAATTTAGCAAAAATCAAATCAAAATCTTTCTTTTATTTTACATAATTCGAATTCCATACATAACGAGTAAATTTGAATGGAAATTTATTCCTTATGGAACATTACCTTTAACTCACTAAATCTATTATTTGTCAAAGATCCCGTACACTTGTGGGTTTCACACAAAAATACATTTTACAAAACAATTCGACCCTTGATATAGTAAGTGAATAAATTATAATTTAAGTTAGTAAAACATACTTGTTATTCATACATTTCGTATAATCCACAATTATTATTCATTTATTATCAACACATACAGTAAATTTAACGATCTATGGTCACATAATTTTAATTTATTCACTCTAGTCTTCACCTAAAAGTGGTTACGATTTATAAAAAGTGAATTACATTCACTCGAACAAAAGCTGTAAAATTACTTTTAAGCTGTAGTAGTCTTTTAGGTGCACACAACATCTCTTCGCACTCGCATGTCCTTACCACCGGACATAAACAATTATTATATGTAACAAACTGCAAAGTTTTTTGCAATGATATTAAGGTGGTGCGATGATTACAAATTGTAATAAGACAAGACATGTAGCTTATGAACGTATGCTGGCATGCATTATATTCTTTTGTACTTTTTGTAGTTTGAAGTCAATAAAGATAGGGATTGTTCCCCCGTGGAACCATCAAATATGGCCCAATAATTTTATCCTTATTCATTTAACACCTCATCTTCCAATTATAGAATCGACTCTAACAGTGTCATTGATCGCCTCACATTATAAGATGAGCTCAAACATGCAATTTAATCTATCCAAAACATAAGCGAGCTATCATCTTGCGAGAATGAATTAATAATAAATTTTCATGTAGATTAAAGATGAAAACGGTACTTAATATATAGCCCCTGTTTGAAGGGCATTATTTTCTCTTTTTTAGAAGAAATTCAATCGTTATTCGACCCCACACAACTGTTATTTTTGACTTGCATCTCACCAAGTCTTGGAAGATTGTGCACCAACGATCAAAAAAGTTATTTTTATGAGGAAATAATGCCCCTCAAACAAGTTATGTTATAAAGTGATAAGTGTATTTTGTTCATTTATTTTTGCCAGTAAATTGGAGAGTTTGTTAGTGATTTGAATGAGTTATAACTTAATTATATGTTAATTATGTTTGTTAGATTGAACTCAATGCAAATTAGTTGAATTAGAAGAAATGAACGAAAAAGGGTAAAAACGAAAGAAATCCAAAGTTTACGGACCAAAGTATAAATATTCAATAGTTGATTCGGACCATAAATGATGATTGAAGATCACAGGATCAATTCGATCCCATTTGGAGGTCAAATTAGTGAAAATAAAGTTGAAATATTTTCACAAATCAATTTCAAACAGAAGTAGTTATAGTCTAAATTTTTAACCTCAATTTGATATCCTTTTTTGGATAGCAAACTTTCTAATTGTATCCTTTAGAATTAGTTTTCCAACGTATTTTGAATCATCTCAATCAGATATTGGAAGAGAATGTTATAACTAAAATACCAAAAGCTACTTAAGGACAATAGGGTGCAAAACGACGCGCGTGAGGGCCATTCATGATGTGAGGAAGACACAAATTTCATGATCCCAGAGTCATATGGTTTTCGCATGCGAGTCAATAGTTTCTTTTTGCGATTTAAACTCTTTTGGGACCTAAATTGTAAGCGATTTTGACATATTTTCTAGCTTTATTAAATAAAGAATAATGGTTACACATTGAAAAAAATTCTCTCTTACCTCCTCATACACAATAATATCATCAAATTTACCAAGAACGAGAGATCAGTAAATCACTTTTGAGAGAGAAGATCGAAGCCCAACAAGAATTGAAAGTCAATTATAACAAGAAATTGAAGAATTCAACTTTGGACTTAAAATATCAACATCTTTTGTATTTTTTCACGATCATGGTGATATTTTTTTTCATTATTCTTCTTATAATTTATTTGAAAACATGCTAGACTAGGGATTTTTTATTTTTATTTTTATTTATTTATTTTGTATTGGATAAGATGAACACTATTGTTTATTTGTTTTAAATTCAAGACAAGTAATTTAGTTTAATTCTTGTGTTTCTTGATTAGTTTTGCATACCCGTTGCATCATTTAATTGTTTAGCCACCAATTAGATGATTAGTTACTCGTTGTAGTGTTAGGAAACTCACAATAAGTTTAGAATGCAGAAAAATTAATGTGTGCAATGGATATTGGCAATATCATTTATCACGTGTGCAATCATATATATAATCTAAAATTTAATACAGTCTAACCATTCAAATTCGGGCTAGGAATAGATTCGTGATTAGGATATAATTAATTTATCTTGAAAAAAAATTAAATACATTAAATTCATTGATTGTCGCATGAATAGAATTAGATTACAAATCAAAAATTGAAATAGATAACAATAGGCGGAGTCAAAATCTAATACAATCATCCATAATTTGATAAAAATCATTCTTAAATTAATTTAGCAAAAATCAAATCAAAATCTTTCTTTAATTTTACATAATTCGAATTCCATACATAACGAGTAAATTTGAATGGAAATTTATTCCTTATGGAACATTACCTTTAACTCACTAAATCTATTATTTGTCAAAGATCCCGTACACTTGTGGGTTTCACACGAATATGAAGGTTTACATTTATAAGATTAAATTGGAATTTATTTTTTATTCGATTGTCGAAACCTTAAATTTTTGTAAAATACAAGATTTTACTAAAATATTGGATTGGACCGAACAAGTAGCAAAAAGGTTTTAAATTGAAATGATACAACCTCTTATATGAAATAAACTTGCATCGAAGTAAAATTTAACAATTAATTTTAACCATATATTATATGGAATCCATAGCTTTTGCACCCCACATTCATTCATTTTAAAATTTACTAAAAATATGATTTTAATCCCCACGAAATAGGGCTTAATAAGTTGAATTGAACAAAATTACAAGCATATGATATCATTTCAAACCAATTTTGTAAGACTTGTTGTGTAAAAGAACTTACACTAAACATTCTTTATAATTAAATGCCTTTATTCTATGAAAACTGATTAGAAAATAATTAAATCTTGATGGGTTGTGGTAGAGGTGAAGAGGATATGCTCATTCTTGAAAGCAAATGGTCACAATCTAGAATACGTTTCTTTAATATTTGAAGTTTGAATTATGAACAATGAAATTTGACTAGGATTAAAATGGTCCACATAAACAGCCACTTAATTGGAACAAAATTGAGAATCATGCGTACGACATTAAAACTTTATAGGTGCCATCTATGGACTGATCACATTCAATCGTTATTCGACCCCACACAACTGTTATTTTTGACTTGCATCTCACCAAGTCTTGGAAGATTGTGCACCAACGATCAAAAAAGTTATTTTTATGAGGAAATAATGCCCCTCAAACAAGTTATGTTATAAAGTGATAAGTGTATTTTGTTCATTTATTTTTGCCAGTAAATTGGAGAGTTTGTTAGTGATTTGAATGAGTTATAACTTAATTATATGTTAATTATGTTTGTTAGATTGAACTCAATGCAAATTAGTTGAATTAGAAGAAATGAACGAAAAAGGGTAAAAACGAAAGAAATCCAAAGTTTACGGACCAAAGTATAAATATTCAATAGTTGATTCGGACCATAAATGATGATTGAAGATCACAGGATCAATTCGATCCCATTTGGAGGTCAAATTAGTGAAAATAAAGTTGAAATATTTTCACAAATCAATTTCAAACAGAAGTAGTTATAGTCTAAATTTTTAACCTCAATTTGATATCCTTTTTTGGATAGCAAACTTTCTAATTGGAAAAATTATATTCGAAAAGAATTGTATCCTTTAGAATTAGTTTTCCAACGTATTTTGAATCATCTCAATCAGATATTGGAAGAGAATGTTATAACTAAAATACCAAAAGCTACTTAAGGACAATAGGGTGCAAAACGACGCGCGTGAGGGCCATTCATGATGTGAGGAAGACACAAATTTCATGATCCCAGAGTCATATGGTTTTCGCATGCGAGTCAATAGTTTCTTTTTGCGGTTTAAACTCTTTTGGGACCTAAATTGTAAGCGATTTTGACATATTTTCTAGCTTTATTAAATAAAGAATAATGGTTACACATTGAAAAAAATTCTCTCTTACCTCCTCATACACAATAATATCATCAAATTTACCAAGAACGAGAGATCAGTAAATCACTTTTGAGAGAGAAGATCGAAGCCCAACAAGAATTGAAAGTCAATTATAACAAGAAATTGAAGAATTCAACTTTGGACTTAAAATATCAACATCTTTTGTATTTTTTCACGATCATGGTGATATTTTTTTTCATTATTCTTCTTATAATTTATTTGAAAACATGCTAGACTAGGGATTTTTTATTTTTATTTTTATTTATTTATTTTGTATTGGATAAGATGAACACTATTGTTTATTTGTTTTAAATTCAAGACAAGTAATTTAGTTTAATTCTTGTGTTTCTTGATTAGTTTTGCATACCCGTTGCATCATTTAATTGTTTAGCCACCAATTAGATGATTAGTTACTCGTTGTAGTGTTAGGAAACTCACAATAAGTTTAGAATGCAGAAAAATTAATGTGTGCAATGGATATTGGCAATAGCATTTATCACGTGTGCAATCATATATATAATCTAAAATTTAATACAGTCTAACCATTCAAATTCGGGCTAGGAATTGTCGGCAGAAATTTGATGGAGCATCATTCATAAATCATGTGATTGTTGAATTCAAGTATCCCATTGGCATGTGGGTTTTCTTTCTCATTATTCATTTATTTTTCTTCGAGCTGATGACAAGAATGTGTGACAGGCATCTCAAATACGACAATGCATTAACTGCATATTGGGGCCATGTTCAAGAATCGATGCAAAGATAAATGCTTATCGGTATTGGACAGACAATCTTAGCCCTTCCCACTCAATCATTTTAAAAACAGTACAAATTTTTGTACTACTTCGGGATATTATGCAAAGAATGTATCTGCGAGTCAACAAAATTTCATTATCTATCAAACTAGTAGAAATGATCTAATGCTCATGATGGGACACCGCGGGTGTGACAACGTCCTGATGTTGCCACGCTCATGGTGGACATTGTAACCCGTATCTCCCTCTGCTTCACCACCTGGGTCCCCCAGAATGGAGACATTGTAACTCATTCCCACCCTTGGCATTGGATCAAAGCCAATCAAGGTTATTCACAGTTAACAAATCTATAATTAATCTTGAAAATACATTAATATAGTTAAAATAAGGTGGCCACAGCCCTAGCGGATTAGAAGTGAGATCTTGAGCTCGTGTAAATGTGTAATGAGAACATTGCAAATGTTAATGTGAATTGCATTTAAAAGCTATCATATAAGTTAAAATAAATTAAGTTAAAAAAAGTTCATCTTCAATGCAAAATATTTTAGACCGTGTCTAACTGATGTGGCAAAAAAAAAAGTAAACGTTTTAAGAATATCGAACACATGCAAAGACTCTATTAGATGGAGTTAGTCGACAAAACTAAATATTTCTATCCTCTCCCGTGTTAATTTCTATTTTTTTTGTTGGAATAATGGTATTTATTTAGAGTCTTGATGATCATTGTTTATGTGACACTGAAAGAACTGTGACATTGTACAATGATCACTTAATGTCTTTTCATATGTTGGACAATGTCACAATAATTTCACCACTAAATAAATTAATGATCATCTAAACTCTACATGAATAACGCTATTCCTCTCTCTGCACCCCCCCCCCCCCCCCCCCCCTTTTTTTCTTTTTTCTTTTTTATCAAGAATCAAGATCTAATTATCTTCTCTAATAATATGCTATAGGAAAAAAAGAAGGGTCAATGTACACCCAGGTGGCATGCTTTGTACCATTGTACAACTCCATCCATGTCCAATATTACTATTCCATGACCAATTATTCTTGTTGAATGGATGGACAAAATCGATGTAAATTGGTTGTTTCTTCTTTTTCAATTGAACAATGGCCCGGAATTCCCTATCTTAAATTCTAAATAATATTAGGAGAATCTTGGACTAAATTTATAATCACTTGTTATGCATAAACTTTAATTTTTATCTTATGACTAATTAGTTAAATATTATATAGTTAAATATTATATTGTATAAGTTCATTTGACAAACCATTCAGATTACTATGTAAGTTCGACTTGACCACTTCATTATATTCCCTTTGGCTGCATTGGGTTCAAACGCAAATCTTGAATGATTTTTTGTCGTCACAAGTGAAATGTACGGATAGTAGCTTAAGGGGGTAAACACCAATTTGACGGGACTTTTGAAAAGTCAAAAGTTATTTCTGAGATTTCGAAGCTTTTATTTATTTTTATATTTTTTAAAACATGTAAAGCAAATCTAAAGTAATTTCATCAAGAAACGCTTCTACAAAAAATAAAAGTTCCATTAAATTGGCCCTAAGAATCAAAATAATAATATTCACTGTCTCACATCAAGTGAAAATGTTAAGAGTGAGGGGGAGAAGTGACTATAAAATGAGGAGTAATGTTATGTTACTTCATTGTGATTGTAACCCCAGTTTAAGTGGTATTAGACGATAGGTTAAATGAAAAATGAAATTAAATGAGTTATTTGATTTTACCTATAATTAATGTCACATTAACGTCACTAGGCTGGGGTTACGACCTCAATGAGACTAAATAGTATTACTAAAGAAAGAATATTGGGTTACATACTTTAATTGGACGGGGTTGATGGATGATCATGAAGGCCCATAACCTAGGTCGTTGACTTCCATTGCACTTGGGAGTGGTCATCGCCTAAGGTCGACCCTAGTGGTCGAGCCTATGTTAATGGGGGCCGCGCTAATCAATTCAATTAAAAAAAGGGCAACTTACAAAAATACCCTTAAAATTGAAGGTCTTTTGAAAAATCATATGAAAAGTTTTTTAAAAGTAAAAAATACTGTATAATATAAAAAAGTGGCATAATGTCACTTTTTTTTAATAAAAATTGGCACTTTTTTTAGTCAAAATCTAATACAATCATCCATAATTTGATAAAAATCATTCTTAAATTAATTTAGCAAAAATCAAATCAAAATCTTTCTTTAATTTTACATAATTCGAATTCCATACATAACGAGTAAATTTGAATGGAAATTTATTCCTTATGGAACATTACCTTTAACTCACTAAATCTATTATTTGTCAAAAATCCCGTACACTTGTGGGTTTCACATTTTATCACTAAGAAAAGTAATAAAAATAAAAAAGGTGACTAAAAAAGAGTAATAAACACTAAAAAATGTGACAATTTTTTTTTTTAAAAAAGTGATAAATACTAAAAAAGTGACAAAAGTTAAAAAAAAAAAAGTGACAGAAATTTTATACAAAAAGTGACGAATTCAAAAAAAAAGTGATACAAATTAAAAAGTTATACAAATTAAAAAAGTGACAAACACTCAAAAAGTAGCCAAATTCTAAAAAAAAAATGACAAACTCAAAAAGTGACACATTAAAAAAAAGGTGACAAAAAATAAATTTCTTATTTGTGCTTTGATCAGTCCATTAAGGCATTGCGCCATTACCACTATAAGAACTCCCAAACTCATCATCATCATCTTCATCTTCATCATCACCACCGTTTGAATCTTCTAACGCTTCTTCAATTAGTATAGTGATTGTTTCGCCTTTGCCGTTTTTGTCTTGTCATTTATTTATCTCTTAAAAAAAGTGACAAAAAATTTCAAAAGTGTCGGAATTCAGAAAAGTGACAAGCACAAATCAAACACTTAAAATAGATCTAAGAAATAAGTTTGTTTTCTTTTACATGTTGCCTCTTTGTGATTATGCTTTATTTTATTAATTAAATATATAATATAACGTCAATTTTAGAACACAATAATCTATAAGCTGGAAGTGGTTTGAATTATGAACAATGAAATTTGACTAGGATTAAAATGGTCCACATAAACAGCCACTTAATTGGAACAAAATTGAGAATCATACGTACGACATTAAAACTTTATAGGTGCTATCTATGGACTGATCACAATTTACCAGTATAACAAGATGGACGAAACATGTTTTGCTGGAAATCAGCCAAACTAGAAAAGAGAGTTCTATTGAAATTAAAGTACACGTTAAATCATTGGTATCATAATTGACTAAAGAATAAGATACTGGGTTGCAAAGGCCAAATAGAAAAGGCTTAATTTTTAGTTAATGACCAGAATTTCCTTCAGCTATGGAAAACAGATTCCTATTTTCTAAATATTCACTTAGCTATGTAAAAGAAAATATGGCTAGCTAGCATGTGTAGTTCAAAATTCAGCGTTATTTGCAAAGCATTTGAGTACGCAACTAGACGTTTCAAAATGTGTTTTTATGTTAGAAGACCATGAGACCGAATTTTCTTTTTTCTTTTTTATCAAGAATCAAGATCTAATTATCTTCTATAATAATATGCTATAGGAAAAAAAGAAGGGTCAATGTACACCCAGGTGGCATGCTTTGTACCATTGTACAACTCCATCCTTGTCCAATATTACTATTCCATGACCAATTATTCTTGTTGAATGGATGGACAAAATCGATGTAAATTGGTTGTTTCTGCTTCTTCAATTGAACAATGGCCAGGAATTCCCTATCTTAAATTCTAAATAATATTAGGAGAATCTTGGACTAAATTTATAATCACATGTTATGCATAAACTTTAATTTTTATCTTATGACTAATTAGTTAAATATTATATAGTATAAGTTTGTTTGACAAACCATTCAGATTACTATGTAAGTTCGACTTGACCACTTCATTATATTCTCTTTGGCTGCATTGTGTTCAAACGCAAATCTTGAATGATTTTTTGTCGATACAAGTGAAATGTACGGATAGTAGCTTAAGGGGGTAAACACCAATTTGACGGGACTTTTAAAAAGTCAAAAGTTACTTCTGAGATTTTGAAGGCTTTTTTTTTTTTTTAATTTATTTTAACATGTAAAGCAAATCTAAAGTAATTTCATCAAGAAACTCTTCTACAAAAAACAAAAGTTTCGTTAAATTGGCCCTAAGAATCAAAATAATAATATTCACTGTCTTGCGTCAAGTGAAAATATTAAGAGTGAGGGGGAGAAGTGACTAAAAAATGAGGAGTAATGTTATGTAACTTCACTGTTATTGTAACACCAATTTAATTGGCATTAGACGATATGTTAAATGAAAAATTAAATTAAATGAGTTATTTAATTCTACCTATAATTAATATTATATTAACGTAACCTAGACTAGGGTTACAACTTCAATAAAACTAAATAGTATTACTAAAGAGAGGACATTGGGTTACAGACTTTAACTGAACGGGGTTGATGGATGATCATGAAGGCCTATAACCTAGATTGTTGACTTCCATTGCACTTGGGAGTGGTGATCGCCTAAGGTCGAGCCCACGTTAATGGGGGCCGCGCTAATCAATTCAATTAAAAAAAATATCAAGGCCCAATTTGCCGATGTGCTTTACTTTCAGAGAAGCCCAATTAACTTCTATTTTGACAGACAGATGAGTTGGGCTGTCTAAAAGATGCTATCTGAATAGTTTGTATTTAATATTTCTATTTCATTAATGGCATAAAATATAACAAATATTCTTATAAATAAATTATAGTCTAATATACTTGAAAAGATAAAATTACTTAATTAAAGATAATTGTTTTTATAATAGTCCACTCTTTAAAATAAAAATAAAACATGTTTGTTCATTAAAAAAATAAAATAATAAAAATAATATAATTAGCTGCAATCCTCACATAGTGAACATCATTGACTGAATACGTGGAAGTACTTCAGTGTTAGAGATTAGGAATTGAAGGCAAGAAAGTATTGTTTTTATTTTTGTATTTTGACTTGAATTTATTTAATGCATAGAATAATAATTGGACTTCAATTTTCAAATTATTGAAAACTATAATGATCTGAATCATGTGGTATGACTTGTGAGAATTCAACTATAATGTTTAGAAGGTATATAATTTATTTAATTGAAGTTTTTGAGTAGATATTAGGTTATTTAATTATATGCACTTATTTGTTTCGTTGCAACTTCTCCATTTTGTTCCTGTTCGCTCAGTTTTGCTGGAAATCAGCCAAACTAGAAAAGAGAGTTCTATTGAAATTAAAGTATACGTTATATCATTGGTATCATAATTGACTAAAGAATAAGATACTGGGTTGCAAAGGCCAAATAGAAAAGGCTTAATTTTTAGTTAATGACCAGAATTTCCTTCAGCTATGGAAAACAGATTCCTATTTTCTAAATATTCACTTAGCTATGTAAAAGAAAATATGGCTAGCTAGCATGTGTAGTTCAAAATTCAGCGTTATTTGCAAAGCATTTGAGTACGCAACTAGACGTTTCAAAATGTGTTTTTATGTTAGAAGACCATGAGACCGAAAAAGTGAATGAAATGATCTCGTGTCAAAATCATTTAAGAATGGAATTAAAAAACTATTTCCTAATGGTAAACACACAAATGTTGCCCTAGTAATCTATTTTCCTGTCACAAAATTTGCCATTGGACCTTGTTCTGCTATAATTGATTAGAAAGACTAACAACTTAAACTCAGTTCACTCCATGACATATCCTTGCTATTTTTAAAGAGCTTACTGAATAAAAAGGTGCTCCCAATTTAACAAATCAGCAGTATTCTTGATTTTCAGAAATGTATTACACTAAAATTTTAATCATCACAACTTGATTTTAGGACAATAAACATTTCAAATTATATATTTAAAGCACTTAAAAAAAAAAAAAAAAACTAAACATTTCAACACAAAAATCTAATAAAAGCCATAAAAAAGTTTAAAATAGTGAAAAATGTTGGCTAAACTTAAATTTATGAACATTTGAAGAATGTTTCCTTCTTCACTAACATTGGGGAGTTTCTGATTTTGAAGGTTATGGTTTGGAGCTTTTAGAAGTCTGATGGTTTAGAATTTCTCAAAAAGGAGTTGGAGGAGACGGTGAGAGAAGATGTAGATGAGGAGGGTTTTCCATTAAGAAATAGTTTTTTAAGATGAGGAGGGTTTTCCATTAGGAAATAGCTTGGTGTAAGTAATTAATTTGATGAGGAATGGTTTCTATCGAGGTTACTGGTTCAGGTTTGGGGTTGCAGTAGTTTAGAACGTATTAATTACTTGTTTAAAAGATTTAATTAATTTAAAAGTGTATTATTCAAATTAGTTATTTTAATAGAGTATCTGACCTAATTTTCCCTTAAAAAAATTTCAAGGCCCAATTTGCCGTTGTGCTTTACTTTCAGAGAAGCCCAATTAACTTCTATTTTGACTTGCGGATGAGTTGGGCTGTCTAAAAGATGCTATCTGAATAGTTTGTTTTTAATATTTCTATTTCATTAATGGCATAAAATATAACAAATATTCTTATAAATAAATTATAGTATAATATACATTAAAAGATAAAATTACTTAATTAAAGATAATTGTTTTTATAATAGTCCACTCTTTAAAATAAAAATAAAAATTTGTTGTTCATTAAAAAATTAAAATAATAGAAATAATATAATGAGCTGCAACCCTCACAAGGTGAACATCATTGACTGAATACGTGGAAGTACTTCAATGTTAGAGATTAGGAATTGAAGCCAAGAAAGTATTGTTTTTATTTTTGTATTTTGACTTGAATTTATTTAATAATTGGACTTCAATTTTTAAATTATTGAAAACTATAATGATCTGAATCATGTGGTATGACTTGTGAGAATTCAACTATAATGTTTAGAAGGTATATACTTTTATTAATTGAAGTTTTTGAGTAGATATTAGGTTATTTAATTATATGCACTTATTTGTTTCGTTGCAACTTCTCCATTTTGTTCCTGTTCGCTCGAGGATGTTGAGTCATTTCTTTATGTTCGGTCATTCAGTTTTGATATGAGATACATCTAAGTTATCCATCTTCAATTTAGTGTAGTCAGATCGTCCAAATTTGATTTTGCTTATAGAGCTTTAGTTACTCATTTTCAATTTGGCGCAATCAGCTCACTCAACGTATATTTGCTTGTAAATTTGGCCACTTATCCACTACTACTGTTTAATTAAAGCAATATGTTGAGTTCCACATAAAAAATAATGAACAGTTGACATGTGAAAACATGCTTTTAATTTATATGATTTTTCCAAAACAATAACATAAGATTCGAAAAGAAGACTAATAACAGGATCTCTAAGCAAATTGAAATTGAGTGATATGATTGTATCAAATTGTATATAAATTACCTAGAGACTGATCCATGTAAAATTGGATGACCCATAAAGCATTTAACCCCTTCACGTTTCTATCTTGTCGGTTTAGTTAAACGTTTACTCTTGCTCTATGGTTTGTTTTAGCCCCGTTTAAGCCCCATTTTTTGAAAAAAAAAAAATACATTATTAAACAGTATTTTGACATTATTTCAACAAAACATTTTTCAATAAAATTCATTCTTATGAAAAGAATGTAGCTCCTGCAAGGCCTTATTTTTACTACTGCATAATTCTATGTACAAGTCTATCAAAAAACGTTCATATTTTTAAAGAATTGTGGGACGATACTTGACATTGTGAGACATAATTTACACCCATAGTGAAAAAGATGTTTGAATAAAGATAAAATGTTGTTCGAGGAATCTACTTAATTTACTCTAAGATGAGATCATATCTACTTTTTCATCAAATAAAAGACATATTAACAATTTTCATAAATAGGTGGCAACCGTATATAAACTCAATCTCAATTTAGCTATTATCAAATTCATCCATTCAAAAACTTGTAACATTTTGTAATTGTGTCGCAATAACTTGATATAAAAATATAGTTTAAGAATGAAATTAATGAAAAAATCTAAAATAATATTAGGTGAGAAATCACTAACAGGGTATCCAACCAATAATCGATAAATATAGAGGTGCACTAGCATGGACTTGCTTATTAGTTTAGAATATGACGATGGAAGGTACACAATTAAGACAGCATGACAACCATGGCCGGTAGTTATGACTAATAACTTGATATAAAAATATAGTTTAAGAATGAAATTAATGAAAAAATCTAAAATAATATTAGGTGAGAAATCACTAACAGGGGTATCCAACCAATAATCGATAAATATAGACGTGCACTAGCATGGACTTGCTTATTAGTTTAGAATATGACGATGGAAGGTACACAATTAAGACAGCATGACAACCATGGCCGGTAGTTATGACCCGTGACTCGGATGGTATGACTCACCCCACCAACACAAAGAAATAGTAAATCACCAAATATTTTATTCAATGCATACACCAAACTACATTTCCACGTGTATTTTATGTCTTATCATAGAAAGAAGAATTGCTAGTGACTGAAGTTGTTGCAGAAAATGACTGGATGAAAAATTCGATTTTATTTTAAATGATCGAATGATAGAATGTCATGTGATATATTATGTCAATTTTTATTATTTTTATCAATTTCTACCTCTCTCATATTCAATAAAATTATCGAAATTTGAGTAGGTTTGACTAATTTATTGCATGCTAAGTGGGATTAAAATCAAAATTTTTGTAAATTTTGATAAAAATTGATGATATGTATGATTGAAAATTTGAGAATCCTATAAAACTTAAATTAAAATCTAAATTTTAATTTCTACCACTCAATAAAATTATTCAAATTTGAGTACTTAAAAAAAAAAAAAAAAAAGGTGAGTGAGAGATGGGACCCTCCACAAGGACATAGAGTGGCTGTGGTTAGTTGGCCGATGTGGACGACAGAACACGCAAGTAATTAATAATGGGTATTTAGCGTATTTTAGCAAAAATTAAAAGGAAAATCCCAACTCACCATCTTTTGTCCTCTTCTCTCTCTAACCGCCGACGCCTATTTTAGCTCTCATTAATAAATTCTATTTATTATTATGAGTCAGCATCCACTGCATCATGCATCTCGCCTCGATGGCCAACACAATAAATAGCCAATCAAAACATAAATATTATTATTATTTTTTATTTTTTTTTAAATTCCTCTGCTCTGTTTAACAAACGTTTTACGTTTTCTGATCCTTATCTATGCTTTTGTTTTTGCACGTACGATAGGACGGTGTGATAAAAATTATTTCCCTTTTTTTTTAATAACGTAATTAATAATAATTCATCTCATTTAACTTAAAAAATATGCTTTATGATGCATAGGCTCTCATTATTTTCTTCAAAATACGTTATTCAACAGTGATTTGATCTCATTTCAACCACACATTATTTATTAAAATAATTACATACAAATTCAAAAGTTTTCTTTATTTTTTAATCGCACATTTTTTCCATCAATATACTATTCAAAAATGTATTTTTTTTTATTTTTACAAGAACAGGACTCAAACAAGGGCTAAGTGTGTGTTTGAGCCACATTATTTTGAAAGAATGTATTTTGAAATAGTAAATTGATGAAAAATGTGTAGTTAAAAAATGAGAAACTTTTTTGAATTTGAGTGTAATACTATTTTATTGAAAATTGTGCTGTTGAAACAATGTCAAATTACTATTTAATATATTTTTTTTAAATGCTGCTCAAACATAACCTAATTGTATTTTTTGGCGCCTTAATGCACAATTGTCAAAGCTCACCATACATGCAATCAAAATAGGTTAATATTTTCATAACCACATTAAAATATTTTCATTGTGTAATTCTTGAATACATGTTTAATACATAAACATCAGGCATGACGAGACCATACAACATAGTAGTTTAATTTTATTTCCTTTAATATTGTTCAAATATTTCCCACATTGATCTTTATGATTTTAACTTAATTTTAATATTGAATTGATACGTAATAAACAAAAATTACTTAACATTTAATTGCTTAATATTGGAAACTTTATCAAGTACCTAAGAGCATGTTTGGTAGAGATTTTAATCCAATTAAAATCAATTTTTTTGACTGTTATTTCACTATTTTAACCGTCATTTTTGAATTCTTTTCTCGTAAGTATGACTCACTTTATCTCTAAGGGTCAAAAAATCAATTATCAAAATTCTTATTAAATAAGCAATAAATTTTTGAAAGTTTTTTTGTGTAATCGAGCAAATTAACATATTCTATTATGAATCCAGCATAACCATTGAGCATTCTTGAAATAAATAAAGTAGTGAATGGAAAGAGAAAACTTAAGGGGGTGTTCTCTTTGTGTTTCAATTTTGTGTTTTGAGTGTTTGTTTAGAAATTGTTGAAAATGCGTTCTTTTTGTTTGTTTCTCAAAACAAAAAAAATTAAATTTTTTTTTTTTAAATTTTGAGAATCACCACAAGATCACCTCAAAAAAAAAAAAAAAAAAATATATATATATAGTAATTTTTATTTTTATTTTTTTGAAATTTTGAGAATCACCATACCACCTCCGAAAAAAAAAAAGGGGTTTTCCGCGTTTTCAGTTTTTTCAAGTTTTACACTGAAAACGCCCAAAACGACAAAAAAGTCGTTTTGTGTTTTCTTCACAAATTTTTTTTCGTTTTCGAAAATTCGTTTTCGAAAACAGGAAAGAGAACACGTTTTCACCGTTTTGAAAAATCGAAAACAGAAAACGGCCCGAAAACGGTAAAGAGAACAGGGCCTTAAATTCTTAAAGCAAAATTTTGAATTTTTCCCATCCATCCATTTTGGAGTAATAAAGAAAATAAAAGGGAGAATAATTGAAGAGTAAAATATTTGCAGGTGGTTCTATTTTAAGGCTCCTACACCTGCCCGCACCTGATAAAACTCATAACTGCACATTTGTTCTCCAATAAATAAGAAAACTGAAAAAGAAAAAAGAAAAATATTCATCAAAAACACACACACCCTTAAAAACTTGCAGAGATTAAAGATTCGTTCATCTGTCTCTCTCGACCTTTTTCCATCGTTTCCTTCTACCTTAATCTCTCTTCCTTCTTTGCTTTCCCTCAGCAAAGAAGAGAAGGGAGAACTTTAATTTTGGGTGCATATCTTCACACACGCAATAGAGAGAGACAATAATTTATGTATTTGTTGGTTTTGAAGCGGTTGTTGGTGGTGGGTTATTCAGGATAAAGAAGGCAAGAAAAGGAACAACGGAAAAATGTTGGTTGCACACAGTTTTGATTTATGGCAAAAGGATACCTTCTTTTCTGCAGCTGAGGAGATCCAACAATCTGCCGATATGTAAGTGTGTGATAAATTATAATTATTTATCCGTTTCTATTTTTTGTCTTTTGTATTCCTTGTATTCTGATCTGGGTTTGATTGATTTTTTGTTTGTGCCTTGTGTTGGATAAATATTAAATCGTTTTTGGTTGTATATGGAATTTGCGGTTAATTTCCTTTTCTTTATATTTTTGTCGATTTCGTTTTGGCTTTTAAAATTAAGTGGGTTTAAGCAGGTTCAATAATTTGATGAACCCTTTTTTTTTTTTTGTGAATTTCTTCATGTTCCTCTTCATTTTCTTTTGCTTCTATGTAGGTATGGTTAATTGTGTGTTTTCTATTGTATCTGTTGGATTTTTGTGCAAATTGTATTTGCTTAGTAATTGAGTAGCTTTTCTTTCATTTTCGAGTATTTTTTTGGTTCTAACTTGGACATGCTAGGAGACAGGAAGAAATGATAGACAGTAAAATCTTCATAGAAATTTTCATGGTTCTTGGCAATACCTAATGTTGATTCACAAATGAAATTAAGTCCTAAATATCCACTTTCAGTGATATTTTCTCTTGACATTTTTGCTTTGGCAGAATGGAATCTGCTTATAGAACTTGGTGCAGAGCAAGGAAAGAAGGGGAGGCAGCTCAAAATTTGGATGAACTTAGTAGAGAACTTCAAATGGCTTTAGGCACTGCAAAATGGCAGGTTGATTACCTCTTTCTGTAACTGAGTTTTGTACTTCATTTTATCATTTCTGGTATCAGCAATTCATTGGATATAGAAATAATGAACACTAAGTGAGTTGATTCTTGGTTTTGGCTTCAATTGCTCTATATGTTTTTCTCTATTGTGGGAGGATTGGTTCTAGTTTCTGCCGTTTTTCAACATAGACCATCTAATTCCATTATAAGTATATTTTCACAGTTGGTTATTTAATCAGGTAGTTCTTGAAGTTTGTTCTGAATCATTTTTCTTTTCTTTCCGCACAATAGTTGGAAGAATTTGAAAGGGCTGTTAGACTGAGCTACAGAAATCATGCTGATGATGTTACAAAGACCAGACACAGGCAATTTATTTCCGTTATAGAAGACCAAATTTCCCGTGTCGAAGCAGCATTAAAAGAGTCATATACTGTGGATAGAAACCAACCTTTTAGCTGGGTAAACTTGGATGAAGAAGAACGGGATGACTTAGCTTTGTTTCTTTCAGGAACTCCCGATACCTCAAGTACGAAGCTTGTAGAACCAGCAACTAGTCCTTTTAAAGAGAAAAACCATACAAGAAAAGACATTAGACTTGACTCTAAAGTTGGTTCCAAGGCACAAATTCCAATTACGAGAAAAGGTTTTGAAGAAATTGTCACAAGTAATGTAGAAGCCATTTGCTCCACAGTGCCAGAAGAGGAAGAAATTCCTGAGGCAAGGGGTGAATCTAGTTCTTGGAGAGCACGGAATTTGCCAGGTGTGAGTGCTTTGGAGATTGTAATTGATAATGATTACGAACAGAGGAATGCATTGGTTGAAGCAACACCCAAAGAGAAGGGGTCCAAACTTTATTTTTGGAGATCAGGGTGTGAAGATCATCCTCAAGCAAAGGGAGGAGCGTTAATTTACAGCCATCTGAAGATGATCAACTGCATAAATCAGGTTAATACCATTATAACTCATAAGATTGTTCTTTTTTCCCCTACTAAAATTACCTAACTATGGGTGTTTGTATGAAAAATTTAGAGATTTATGCTGTGGCATATGCATCTCTTACCAATTACTATTATTTATTTATTTCCTCTTTTAGACTTGCAGTAAATCTGAACAAGTTCATTCTCTTTTCTCATGTTTTTGGTCTCTGTATGATTCAAACTCTGAATGTTTCTATGTAAAGGGCTCTTTACTTTTTAAGTTCGATTTGTAAGGTGGATTGTGATGGGATAAAAATAGAAAATAATGATTGGACAAAGAAACAATGGATCTGTGGAAGCTAGAAGTACTTTTATAATAATGAAAAGAAAGAATTACAGCAACTGAAATGATAATGGACAGCCTTTCGAGAGGGCCGAATCTCTCCTAAATGGCACTTACATTAATCAGGTCATACCTCTCCTCCTTTCTCCCCTACTATTTATAAGTGTGCCAAACAGATTCCTAACAGAATTAGTTACTATCCCCACTCCCTCCCTTTCTCTTGATTCTTCTAGAATAAGTGTGCGTGATTGGGGGCCTATCAATCACCCTCCCCAATTCAGCCACCTTGTCCTCAAAGGTGGAAGGTGGGAAATTGTTGATTGATTAGGCTGTAAGCTTCCCAGGTGGCTTCCATTGGAGACAGTCCTTTCCATTTTATCAGTACTTCCATATCCTCAGCATCACTGGTTGGAATAGTTCGGGCACCCAATACTGTTTCTGGCTCTACCGTTAGTTCCCAGTCCGCACCAAGGTTAAGTGGTAGTTGAGTGGTCAGATGATGCTCCCCAACAGCTTTTCGTAACTATGAAACATGAAAGATTGGATGAATTGTGGTCCCCAGTGGCAGTTCTAGTTTATAGGCAACTGTCCCAACTTTAGCCACAATTTTAAAAGGTCCATAGTAGCGAGGCGCTAGCTTCTCATTGATTCGGTGTGCCAGGGTTTTGCGTCGATACGGCCTTATCTTTAAATAGACTAAATCACCTGTAGAGAATTCTACCAACCGTCGGTGCTTGTCAGCCATGTTTTTCATTTGCTGTTGAGCTCTCTGCAAATGGATCTTGAGTTCCTCCAGGACTGTCACGTTCTACTAATTGCTGATCCAAGGAAGAAACAATGGTGGTGCCCTTCTCAAACGGCAACAGAGTTGGGGGTTCTCTCCCATATAGTATGCGAAAGGGTGTCAATTGTGTGGATACATGGAATGACGTATTATATGAGAGTTCTGCCCAAGCCAGAAAACGATGCCATTCTTTAGGTCTAAATGTAGCAAAACAGCGCAGATATGTTTTGACACTCCGATTCACCACTTCCATCTGGCCATTGGTTTGGGGGTGGTAGGCCGAAATGTGCTTTAATTTTGTCCCCTGCAAACGAAACATTTCGCTCTAGAATTTGCTTAGAAATACTTTGTCTCTGTCAGATATTATGGAGCGTGGCATCCCGTGCAAACGAACTATTTCCTTGATAAAGATTGAAGCGACTGAGGGTGCAACGAATGGATGTTTAAGTCCAATGAAATGAGCATACTTACTTAGTCGATCCACCACCACCAGAATGGAATCAAACCCCTCCGACTTAGGCATACCTTCTATGAAGTCCATAGATATGTCTTCCCAAACCCGTTCTGGAATAGGTAGAGGTTGTAATAGGCCGGTTGGAGTCAACGTTGAGTATTTGCACTGTTGGCAAACTTCACGAGCAGCCACATACTCCCGAATGTCCTTCTTCATGCCAACCCAGTAAAATGTGCGAACCACTCTCTTGTAGGTTTTAAGAAATCCACCATGCCCTCCAACTTTGCTATCATGTCCTTCGTGTAGAGCCAGTCGGACCAAAGGAGAGTCCTTCGGTATGGTGATCCTATCCTTGTATAATAGGACTTCTTGCACAATTGTATAGCCTGGGTAAGACAACGGATTATCCTTAATGGCATTCCTCATCATTCTCACGTGCTGATTATCCATCTGTGCTCTAATTACTTCATCTATTTGCAAGACACTTGGAATGCTGAGAGCCATAAATGTTACTATTCCCCTTTTTTCTGGACAATACATCTGCTGCCTTGTTCTCTAGCCCAGGTTTATATTCGATGTCAAAATCAAATCCCAGCAATTTTGTCAACCATTTCTGATACTCCTCATTGATCACTCGCTGTTCGAGGAGAAATTTGAAGCTCTTTTGATCTGTTCTCACCACAAATTGCCTTCCCAGAAGGTAATGCCTCCATTTTTGTACTGCCAAAGCTATTGTCATGAGCTCCCTTTCATAAACAGATTTTCCTTAAGTCCTGGGTGGAAGGACCTGGCTGAAATAGGCTACAGGTCTCTAATTCTACATTAAAACGGCACCTAAACCAATACCAGAAGCATCAGTTTCAATAATAAAAGGCTGTGAAAAATCTGGAAGGGCTAATATCGGAGTTGTTGTCATGGCCTCTTTAAGTTTATTGAATGCAACTTCAGCCGTGTCATTCCATCCGAAGCTATCCTTTTTCAATAGTTGAGTAAAGGGCCACGCCATTTTCCCATACCCCTCTACAAATCGCTTGTAATAACCTCTTAACCCTAAAATCCCCTCAGCTCCTTCAGATTTTTTGGTCTGGTCCAGTCACACATGGCCGCAATTTTTGACTAGTCACTAGCAACTCCCAATTCTAAGATAATATGCCCGAGGTACTCAATTTTCCTCTGCCCAAAAGAACATTTCTTCTTGTTGGCAAAAAGCCTGTGGTTTACCAGGATCTGCAATACACTTTGCAAGTGGTCTTTGTGCTCCCCTTCCGTTTGACTGTATACCAATATATCGTCAAAGAACACCAAAACACATTTCCTGAGCATATCTCTGAAAATATCGTTCATTAAGGACTGAAAGGTGGTTGGTGCGTTAGTCAAGCCGAAGGGCATGACCAGAAATTCATAATGCCCTTTATGAGTTCGGAACGCAGTCTTTGGCACGTCTTCCGCCTTAACCCGAATCTGGTGGTAACCTAATTGGAGGTCGATTTTTGAGAATATCTTAGCTCCATGTAACTCATCCAGTAATTCATCGATGACAGGGATTGGGAATTTGTCAGGCACAGTTACTTTGTTTAGAGCTCGGTAATCTACACAAAAAGGCCAACTATCGTCCTTCTTCTTTACTACGAGTATCGGGCTTGAGAAAGGGCTGGTGCTGTGCTGAATGATACTGGCTACTAACATCTCTCGCACTAGTCGCTCAATTTCATTTTTCTGAAAATGGGGATATCGATAAGGTCAGACACTTACTGGCTCAGCCCCAGACTTTAACACTACTGCATGGTCTTGTCTTCGTTTGGGAGGCAACTGTGTGATTTCCTCAAAGACTACTTATATTCTTCCAGTACTTCTTTAACAATTGCCGGTGGCCGTTGCAAAGGTGGATTGTAGGATAACATGATGTTCCCTCATTCCAGTAACAACCCCTCGCCTTGTTCCTTGAAAGCCTTCCACATGGATTTCAATGATATTGGAATTTTGCTAAGGCTCGGGTCCCCTTGTAAATTAATAGTCACCCCTTCCTTAGCAAAGGACATTGTGAGATTATTCCAGTCCACTTGCATCCTCCCTAATTTCCGTAGCCACTGCATTTCGAGTATGACATCGGAACTCCCCAAATCCAAGGGCAGGAAGTACTCCACCACTTCCATGCCCGGCAGCTTCAACCTTACATGCCTGTACACGCCTTCTCCTTTTACGGTCAAACCGGTGCCCATTATTACACCATATCCGGTCATGCCCGACAATGGAAGTCCTTCCTCCCGCACTAGTCCAACTGAGATGAAATTATGAGAAGCTCCACTATCCACTAGTACCACCACCTTTTTCTGACCAATCCATCCCTGTAGCTTCATCGTTCCAGGTGTTGTGAGCCCAAACACCGAATTAATGGAGAGTTCGACCGGTTGACCCATCGAACCTCCCTCCGATTCGGCTGCTACCAAGTCATCCACCGCGACTCCGCCTCCTGTCAACTCTTCCGGCACCGTCTGCTTCGAGTCTTCCAACTCCTGAATCACCAGTACTTGCAGCTCCTTACTCTTACATTTATGGCCAATAGTAAAATTTTCGTCACAACGGTAGCATAGGCCTCTTTCTTTCTTCCTTTGAAGCTCTGCGTTGGTGAGTCTCCTGAAGGGTGTGGAAGATTTGGAATACGGGTTGGGGCGATTTGTGGTCAGATGTAAGGGTATTGTGGTTCGGGCTTGGGTGATCTTGGTTTGTGGGGGATTTGAGCTATTATATGGGATACTTTTGGATTTAATTGGGCCTAAATCGGTATGGGTAGTTTGGCTAATAATATTTCGATCCTCCACCATTTGGGCTACCTCCATCATTTGCTCCAAGCCCACCGGTCTGAGTAAATATACTTCTGCCCTGATTTCTGGCACCAACCCATTAAGGAAAATTGATTCTAGCATCTCTTCAGATATGCCTTTCAACGGCTTGGCCAATTTTTCAAACCTCCGGCGATAATTTCTGACCACGCCCTCTTGCCGGATAGAGAGAAATTGAGCGCACAAGGATCCTCCCTACGTGGACCGAAATCGGCGAAGGAGTTGTGCTTTCAGATCCTCCCAATTTGTTGGTGGCCTTCGTTTCTCTTCCCACTTATACCATGCCAGGGCCTCACCGTTGAAACATACAGCAGCTACCTCCACTTTATCCTCTTCACTTATTCGGTTGAGGCTAAGATACCTCTCCACACGAAATATCCACCCATCTGGATCATCCCCCTCAAAAACGGGCATCTCCAACCGCCGGACTCGTGGTTCGGACCTCCAATCATTGCCTGACTCCACACTGTTCTGACTTCCCTCTAATCTGGACTGTGTTACCCCAGATTCCTGTTGTGTCACCGGTGAGTTTTCCATGGCTGGGCCCTTATCCTTTCGTTCCCTCTCCTGATTTTCCCAAGTACGCAGCAGAAGATCGAACTTGGAATGCATCGACTTAAAATCCGATCGTAGGATTTCGAGACCGGTCATCTCCTGGTGATTGCTTTCAACCTTTTGTTCCAATTCCCCCATTCTATCCGCAAGAGTCATGGTTCTATTTGGGCTGATTTAGGGTGCTCTGATACCAATATTGATAGGATAAAAATAGAAAATAATGATGGGACAAAGAAACAATGGATCTGTGGAAGCTAGAAGTACTTTTACAATAATGAAAAGAACGAATTACAGCAACTGGAATGATAATGGACAGCCTTTCGAGAGGGCCGAATCTCT
Source organism: Olea europaea var. sylvestris (assembly GCF_002742605.1). Classification (NCBI taxonomy): domain Eukaryota; kingdom Viridiplantae; phylum Streptophyta; class Magnoliopsida; order Lamiales; family Oleaceae; genus Olea; species Olea europaea. Next base: position 480,423 of record NW_019259379.1, read on the forward strand.
CTTAAATGGCACTTACATTAATCAGGTCATACCTCTCCTCCTTTCTCCCCTACTATCTATAAGTGTGCCAAACAGATTCCTAACATAATTAGTTACTACCCCACTCCCTCCCTTTCTCTTGATTCTTCTAGAATAAGTGTGCGTGATTGGGGGCCTATCAGATTGTCCTTCTAGAGCTGTTCATGGTCTTGTGCCTCCTTTGGCATAATTTCAATAAATTCTCTATATATAAATAGATTTTTTGAGTTGGTTTTGCTTATATAACACCTGGTGCATTTCCACATGGTTTTCAGCTGTTCAAACGAACTCCGAGAAGTCAGAGGCAACAACAAATTTCGCCAACATTGCCTGTTAATTCCATTCGATTCATACTTGCTTTGATGCTAACCATTTTCTTAGTTGGTAAGCTCTTTGCTCAAATTAATATTTACTGAAAACGTTTGTTGGCCGTTAGGAAGAGCAAATTTATTATAATTACTTACACATCAGGCTTAAGAAAAAATGGTTTTTCTTGATACTGAAGAACAGATTTTGATTAGACGAGTGAATAACTTGGGACTGCAATAATGTGTAAATTACATGTGCTTGTGACAAATAGTTTAATTCATAAAAAATATGTGAATTTGTCCTCCTATTACTAGAATAATAAAGTGAGTTTTTTTATAGTTGAAATAAACTCAATCAGTTTTCTATTTTTTTATTAATTATATATATTTTTTTTGCTTCGTTATTGTAAATGGATTATTCATAATTATATTTGTTGATTCAAAAAATAATATTTTCTTCATTCAGGGAACATAAATGATAGATAAAAATATATTTTTTATATATTCTTTCAAATAAATTTTTTAGTAAAAGGGGTGATTTACAGAGTAATCAAGCATTTCTTCTTTCTAATATCTGCCATTTTTCTAAGTTTTTACCTATAACTTGTTTTTTTAAGACTAATATTTATTCCTCGAGTTAACTTTTGTTTTTTTTTCTTTCTTTTGTACTTCTTTCTACTTTGTTTCTAATTATATTTTTTTATATCAGCCACATCCTTTTATTTATTTTTTTTTTTTTGAAGAATTTGTCCAACTTGGAAATGCAATTTGACTAAATGATTTGTGAATCATCTGATTGCTGATTATGGGATCTGTTTCTTTCCCCTTTTTTTTCCCCCCAATAAATTTTCACTCGATTCATGTACTACTACTACTCCTGATCCACTTAATACTTAAAATTAAACAGTATGAAATGCATTTTGAAAAGGACACTTTTTGGATGCCCACATGTGCGACCTTTATAGCAAATAAAGGTTGTTTTTTGGTTTTTGCAGTACCTTTCCTGTTCTATTCAGGTTAAGCTCGAGTTAAATTCTGCTGTTAGTGAACCAGAGAAAAGGTATGTATACCATTTTTGACCTTCTTGTTTAGTTATATTTTGGGGGCACTCTGAAGAGAAGATGATGAAATGAACATTTAGCTAGAACTTCTTCTGAGATTCTGTTCATTTCTGTACCAAAAAGTATTTGCACGATATATGCTGCAATCTTGTTTCCTCATATGAAGAAATTCTGCTTGTATACTATGAGAAGCAAAAAACAGTTCCTATCCTGTGACCAAAAAATCTGTCTACTTTTCTTGCTATCTTCTACTTCCAGTTTACGAATTCAGGAAGATGATGTCCAATTATTACATATTTCAGAATCACAAGCGTCGTTTACTTCCTACTTTTCATGGCTGGTTCATACTCCTAATTATATGATAACTGAAAATAAATTAGGACATTTGCAGGACGTGGTTTCGTGCTGTTGATGGAGAAATCTTCCGAGGCAGGGCGGGGTCAAGTTTTTGGATATTTCTTTATATGAAGTGACTTCATATTAAGCTCAAGTATAATACCTATTGCATTCGACAGCTTGCCATTTTGATTCTTCAAACTAAATGTATATGCATTTGGTTAGATGGAACGCAAGCTTCCAGAAACAAACATAGCGTAGAATATACCAATCAATGTAAGAACCTCAGACGTGTCATGTTTAATGTCTGGGGTTGTGGATTGTTATATCTTACACTGTCTTCTGGTATGTCGTGTATTTAATGAATGTTTTTCCTCGTAGATCTGTGCTCTAGGTTTGCTAATTTACTGCTCCCTTTGCGGTTATTCCTGGTGATTCTTACAACTCATCCTTCGAGACACGAGAACAAAACATTGTAGTATGCCCATGTATACAGGTTTTATTCTGATGCAACTATCTAATGGACATCGTGTTTATCACCAATGCAGAAATGAGAACTATTGCACCTACTAGGTCAGTTTTGGCTTTTTCTGAAACCGAACCGGTCCGACCTGGTTCGGTGAGAAGCTGTTAGGGTCTGTTGGGTTTTTTTTTTTTTTTTTTTTTTTTCCAGTATTAAAATTATCGTTGACTTCCAATCATCCATTAATTGCCTAAACTAGAAGCAGTACAAGTATGGATTTTGCCACTTCAATAAGGAATCAAAATTCAGATGGAAATAATCTCTCTCAAATCATTTTGTTGTATTGGGTTCGAATTTTAGGGGGAGGCCTTAGAATTTCGTGAGGGATAAGATAAGTTCAAACTCTTTCAAAGCGAAAAGTACATAAGAGGAAGTTCGGACAGAAGGCCTATAAAAAAATTATGGTGAAAGACAAGATTTTCTAATCAATGAAATGTTAAAAATAAAAATGTGTTGACGAAAAAAGTTAAGAGTATAAGTGTAATAGATGAAAACACATTTAATGTAATTCACGGGATAGCTGATTAGCTATGTTATCTCGTTCAATTTGTTACACACCTTCACACAATTCATATAGAATCTCTCCATGCCCGGAGACTGTTTAAGCCTATTTTGAGTGTATACCAAAACCTCAACCATCCTAGGGGTTAAAGAACTACAAAAGAAATCAAGAATTCTTCCTCAAGTACTGAAAACACTCTCTGAAGCTACTACAAGCACTCGAACTACTATAACATCTCTTACAAATTTGGACAAAATACTACAGCCCTATTTGGTGGGAATTAAAATTAGATTTTAGTAGATTTTGATAAAAGATTTTTAAATATGTTATTGAAAAGTTGTGGAACCTATGAAATATGTGGTTAAAATTGATTATTTAACTTTGACTTGATTAAAATCTGATTTAAATCGATACCAAATAGGGATATATTTAGTTTTATTAACCCTCCGCAAATTAAGAACATTAAAATCATTATTCCACATAACTTCGCAAGCATCATAAAAGTATCAATCCACATAATTATTTAGCTCAACTAAATCTTTTGCTGCTTATTTTCTCTAAAACCTAAAAATACGACTAAGACACACACAAAGTAGGACATTCTGTTGCTGAAGAAAATCCACATCACTAGATGATTGATTTCAGGATTTGCTTCACATCTCACATGCTAATCGTAAATAGTTATCAAATTGTCTTTCAAAATCTGTCATATTATAAACAACTTCCTTATCCTCGTAATATTATCAAAATAGTAATCAACTATTGTAATGTGACACAAATTCTTGTATGTATTGAGTCCTAGTTGAAGTAGTCATGGAGATATCAAAATTATGGAGCGATAAGAAAAGTGGCCGGATTTTCGCTAGACGCTCAAGTAGTAGGAAAAATATTTGGAGGAGAGAGCTGTTGCTCGCCTATCGTCGAGCTCTCACTCAAGTGACAGAGCTGTTGCTCGCCTGCCACCAGACAGTGCTCGAGCAACAACGCTGTCTAGGTTTTTCTCTTTATGTCGATTTCATGCGTATTTTGACCAAATTCCATTTTTTAGATTACCTTTAGGGTTTTGACATATCCCATATAAATAGTGGACTCTTCATTTAGTTGATCAAGATTGCTGAAATTATATTTTTCTCTTCACTAGTTGTCAATTAATGAAATTACTCTGTTCCTCTACAAATCTCTCTTCTTACTTTAATCTTAGTTTTACTTGTGCGATTAACCTCCCCATTTCGTAACATATTCCAATTAATATCTTGGATCAAACACAAAAACAATCAATTAAACTTTCCATTTTCACTAGGACTTGTCAAACTTTTTCTTTTATGTTAATAGCCGTTTAACTTACAATATAATCACCACTTGACCTCCATATAAACATATTTCATGAAAATAAACAGCTCACATGAAACGAAGTACTAAATTTCGAAGTTACTTCATAAAAACCTTTGAGGAACTTGACAAAAAAGTACTTTTTCAATCAAAAGTTTTAGGAAGTCCACCCCATCTTCTACAACCATCATACTCCTGGAAGTAATTTAAGAAATGTACACCATCATCCTCTAACCTTTCAAAAGTTATTTGAAATTTTAAACCAGCTTCCAACATCAAATATGTGTAATTCCTAGTTGGTATATCCAAAAAAACAAGTGATTCACAATCAATTTTTTTTTACTCGGACATTCTATTAACTTTTGTTCTCTAGTGAGAGAAGATTAAAAAATGATTCTTCCAAGTACTTGTTCCATACTTCTTAAGCTTACAAGCATAACCATGCACATAATTGTTGCACGAACACCTAACATCTTTCGCTTTCGAAATTCCTATAATTGTGAAGTGTTATCACGCATTCGAGGATTTCCTATTATTTTCTCTTCCTTAAACATGAGAATGAAATTGAAGGAAGATAAGTAACACTTGTTTCTAAATTTGCTATTGAAGAAGCTTCATCAATAGCTTCAATTTCATTATCATATCAATGTTTATATCTATAGAATCAAACAAGAAACCAAATAAACACAAGAGAGCGTATTTCTATAGAATATCTACTTGTTGGTTATGCTAACATTTTGTTCTTTTTAAAGGGTGGCATGCAACTTGTTACTAGAACAATAGTTTGTGAATGCACTTTCCTCAACAAAACAAAAGGAAGACAACGTATGTTTCCCTTGGCTCTAGTTTATTTATTGTTTAAAATATTTCGTAAGATTCACAAATCATATATATTTATGTACGAGCTAAAAAATCATAATAAATGAATATATAAACCAAAATAACGATGGGACCGAAAAAATTGCATATCGACAATCCAAACCGTAAACGGGGGCGGCGCCTCCTGCCTAATCTGAACTTGCGTGCTTTAATAATCACACATGTAGTCAGTAATTTGGAATAACGTACTGTAAGTATTATGCCCTAAATCCAATCAATCTTGGACATAAATCTTTTGATATATAATTAATGTAATTTAATGGCAGATTTATTATTTAATTAATAGACAATTAAATTAAATAATAGAGTCCGTAGATTCAAATCTTCATAATTCGTTAATCACAAGGAGTTATGATTGTGAGATACAGATTACATATGATTGAATCTTAAATCGTCCGTAGTCGTAAGTAATAACGAGATACGGATATCATTATTACGGATAGACCATCGCGTGTAACATTTCTTACTTGTGAAGTAAATAGTTCATCTCACAAGCTAAAGTGTGGTGACATTTAAATGAACACGTGGATATTTTGTTATAAAACAAAACATTGAAGACCCGCCTAGAGATTCCGTATGGATAACTATCTGAGTGACAGTAGTTAATCTCTAACGTTCAGTAGTGGTATTGGTCCTTTGACTTAAGGTCGTCATAATATCTTATATGAGGACAGTCATGCTTTGACGGTATTGGATGTTGCTCTGTCAAGGGCCGCTAATACAGTATCATTCGAATATGTCAAGAATCATATAAAGATTGTGAATGACCAATTGAGGAATCATCACTCTTAAATAGTAAGAGATTATGATCTGCGTTTCATTCAATTAAGTCGATAATGAAATCATTGACCAAGGTGTACTCATAAAACGAAAAGGAATTTTCGACTTATATTGACTTAATAGTAAAGTGAAAGATATGATCGATAATCGAGATTGACACACTTTCATATCTCGTAATTGATCGGATCATATTAACGAAGGGATTATAATTTCACTGTAAACGAACGAATTTGATTTTGTCATACCACGTAACATTTCCCGTCACATGTATTGTCCTGACACATTGCTAGATGTCAATCTGAGACGGCGAGTGTGATTAGTGATAAATTAAAAGGGTGTTTTAATTTATCAATTTTGATTAGATCAAAATAATATTTCACGTCGTTAGGTATCGTGATCCGGAACCTTATAGGTCGCACACAAAAGGGGAACTGAAAGATTGTGATTTGTCAATTAATTAATTTAACAAGTGTTGAATAAATTAATTAATTGGGTTGCTAATTTATAGGCTTGAATTGATTATTTGGATTAATTAATTCACGGACCGAATTTAATTAAATGGATTAATTAAATGTTGGACCGAGTCAGGCCAAGCCCGTTCGGGCTTATATAAATATGATTAAGGTCATCAAATTTGTAGGGATTTTTTCATTCTTCTTGCTAGCACAAGAAGAAAATCCTAATCTTACAATCTTGTTCTCTGTGTAGATCACAATTGGAGGCTAGACAATTGGACAGCTGTGAGTGGCGAATCAAAATTGCTAGAACGAAAAGAATAACAAAGAAGTTTGTAGATCTTGAAAAGCTACAATCTTTTCACAATTTCTATTTAAACACAAAGAGATTCCTGGTGGGAATCGAAATCTGTTTTAATTTTCGTTTGCGCATGTTAACTAGATTCCCAACAGTGATATTAAAGCTTACTTTGTATTTGTTAGAAATTGTCTTGAATATGTGAAAAATCAAAAGTTGATTTTGTTCAGTTTTTAGGTTCTAGCAATTTATGAAATTTGATCTTTATTATTTTAAATATGATTTAAATGGTATAAAATAATATTAATAAAAAAAAGGTGGGATACTGACGGCAACAAGTGTCGCCGGCGATGGCGCAGAACGCAGCAGTGTTTGCCGCCCACTGCGCCTGCTACTTCTTAGGTAGTAGTGTCCGACGCTGCTCAGCGGCTAGGAGCGGTTGCTTCCGTCGCAGGTGGATATCGCCGCCCCTAAAATCTGGAAAAGGGTGGAGAGAATTTTTTTGGGATTTCTAGGGTTTCATGATCGGGTTGGGTGTTCTGGAGACAGGGACCTGTTGTGCAAATTCATAATTTGCAGGTCCCTGCTTGAAATTTGATTTCAAGGGTCAAGTTTGTAATTTTAATATAAAGTGCCTTCTTGCAATTTGAGAAGTTGAGGAGCCTATTAATAAATTTTGATTGGGTCAAATTGCAATTTTTAAAATGGTTTTGATTTTGAATTTTAAAATTGTTTTAAAATTATATTTTGAATGGGTTTGACCTATAATTTTAATTTTGACTCAAAGTAAAATTTTATTTACAATTGATGACTTTTATATTTTTGTTAAAATTAGATTTTAACTTAAATGATAAATTTTAACCCCTAAATGAATTTTATTTTATTTAGGAGTTTTATCCTAAATTAAAATCTTAATTCAATTTAAATTAGAGTTGGACTCTAATTTAATACTTAATTAAAATTTGATTTTAATTAATTATTCGCCCGAATATGTTCTTGAAATTAGAATTGGATTTTAATTTGACATTTAATTAAAATTTGATTTTAATTAAATTGTTTCGCCCTAAAATTTTCTTTAAATTAGAGTTAGACTCTAATTTGGTGTTTAATTAAAATTTGATTTTAATTAAATTCAACCGCCTTAAATTATGAAATTAGAGTTAGACTCTAATTTGATATTTAATTGAAATGTGATTTTAATTAAATAGTCCCGCCCTATAATTATGGAATTAGAGTTTGATTCTAAATTGGTATTTAATTAAAATTGGATTTTAATTGAATATGGCCGCTTATTAAATAATTGATTAATATGATTAATTAATTATTTAATTGTTCCGATCAATTTTTCTAAAAGAGTTTAGACGACCTTAATTGCTAGATACTTGAAACATGTTTGCATATAATATTATATATTATATAGGCATACATTTATGTTATGAATGTTTTATTAATGGACGATTATGGATTCGACCATGTGGATGTATTGAATGATTAATTTTATTCTTATCATTTTATGAGCCTGCGAGCCTATTACTATTGTTATTATTATGGGCCTGCGAGCTCTTAATCATTTGCGACCTGCGAGTCCGTTATTATTATTGTTACTATGGGCATGCGAGTCCAATTTCATTTAGGCTTGCGTGCCAACTAGTATAGGATACAAGTTGTAGATGAGCTAATTGAAGAAACTAGAAGAGGAGGAGACCATAAAGATGGAGCATTGTATGATCAATGATATACCCCATGGGAATTGACCAACTAATTTTCCTTATGGTTTGGGAAGATTAGATAGTAAAAGTCCATAGTCGTCTACACTATAATATTATGTTACATATATTTATTTGCATGGTGGATGTATAATAAAATATATATGATTGTTACGATGAGACATTTGAATTCAAATCCCCTCAATAAAATATTAAGTCACATTTATAATCGTCTTCCATCATTGTAGTGAAAAATCAGAGTCCCAAATCGTCTCAACTTGTTGATTACACTCAAGGCTGGTCTATTAGAGATATGCTTGACACTATAAAATATTTGATATTTCTGAATGACGCATTTGACTTAACTAGAATTTATCTTTTATTGAGTACATTCAAGGAGATAAATTTTAGAGGCATGTTAAACTAACACATAAGATGTGTGAAGACAAAGAGTTGTCAGCGTGACGATCCTAGAGTTGTATGGAGATACAATTGATAATAGTATTTATCCAAATGTTATATTAAGGTTTGTTGAGTACGCTCAAGATCTTGATGTAACAGATGGGATCTCAGCCCACTGGGAGTTAAGTATGGATTCCATAAATTTATGTAAGAGAGTCATAAATTTGAAGTAAACAATGGGAGTATAATTAATTTAATAAAAGTTCATGTTAAATTAATTATTGCATTTTATATATTATTCTTTTTCGTTTTCGTCATTTATATTTATTGAATTTTGAGTAACCATATGTTTTGAATAAAATATTGGATGCCAACAACCAAACTGAATTTTCTTGATTGGCACTACAATCTAAGAATTGTTCTCAGGCATGAGAAAATTGGTTATGTCCTTAAGTAGCACTTTCTAGAGACACTTGCTGATGACTCAATTAAGGAAGAGGTGACTACTGTAATAAACACGGTGATAATGATAGCACAGCACATATGTGATGCTTGTAATTATGTCACCTGAGTTACAAAAGTGACTTGAGAGTATAGATGCTAATGCATGATTTTTCATTTCAAAGAGTTGTATGATAATAATCATGTGTGGAAGGATATGAGACTTCCAAACAACTATACCAGTGCAAAATGATAGAGTAATCTTCAATCGATGTTTAGACACTGAAAATGATTAACGTTGAGAAATGTCTCAATAGAGTTCAATCATTAACTATGAACTAAGTATTGACTTAGCTCTGCAATCTTTGTCATAGAGTTATTCATACTAATTATAAATTATGATATGAATAAATTCGAATGCATACTCATTAAGTTGCTTAACATGTTTAGGACTGTTATGCTCAATAACAAAGTTAGAAGTTGGCAAGCCATTGATTTCTCTAAGGGTATTAAGAGGAAATCTAAATGGACTTTGGGAAAGCACCCAGTATGGTTAAGACGGTCTAAGCGAAGGACAATATCAAATCTAATGACCCTTGGTTTCATTATAGAATGAAAGGTCATTAGAAGGAATATTGCGTGGCTTACGTCTACTTCACGAGTTTCTTAGGTATTTGATACGAAATGTAATCTCGTATTTATACAAATATGGAGAAACTAAATAGAACTAGACCACTACAAGTGGGAGAAGTTAATGTACACGTTGAAGATGAGCAACGGTTGCTGCATTGCCTGTAGGAGCATATTTCTTGACATTGCCTTTTGTTTTAGTATTGGAATTAGAGAAATGTTGCTTTGTACCCACTATAACTGGAACATTAAATGAATTTCATGGTGGGACATGAACTATTTTAATGTTAAGGACAATTGTTGTTCTTATTTCTCTTGATAAAGATCCTAATAGTTATGGTAAATTACAAAACGACGTTTATATTCTTTAATACTAAGCATTCTATAATGAGTATAGAAGTTAAGAGGTATAAAAGTGATAATCTAATTTTACCTAAATATGGCATGGCAGACTTTGTCATAGAGATGAAATGTAATTTCAAAGTTACATATAAGATGTATACTTGAGATTAATTGATTTTGACAAGTGCAAATTATGCATGTCTGGTACAATGACCAAATCTTCTTTTACTTGAAAAGAAAAAATGTCAGCATAATTACTGGTCTAATACATAGTGATGTATATGGACTCATGTCAATTGATGTCAGGTAATGTTTATCTTATTTCATCAATGATTATGTATACTTGATAAAACTCAAACATGAAACTTTTGAAAAGTTCAAGGGATTAAAACTAGAAGTAAAGAAACAAATAGGTAAAGATACCCTCACATTAAGATTCAATCGAGTGAAAATATCTTAAAGATAAAATTTAAATTATCTAAGAGAGAATGAGATTCTCTTGCAATGGACTCCTCCATATACGCTGCAGCATAGTGGTGTATCTAAAAGGAGGAATCGTTAACTATTAGATATAATGCAATTAATAACAAGTCATGCAAATCTTCCAAAATTGTTTTGGGATCATGCATTAATTGCAGTGTGGAACGCACTAAATCATGTCTCATCTAAGTTGGTTAACAGAACTTCATACAAGTTATGGAAATGCAATAGTCCCAATTTATCTTATATGAAAATTTGGGGCCATGACGCTTATCTGAAGCACGTTGAATCGGATAAGTTTGATACTAAATCTGATGAATACGTATTTATGGGGATATTCAAAGCAGATACTTGAATATAAATTCTATTATCATGAAGAAAATTTTCATCTCACGACATATTGTCTTCTTAGAAAAAATGTTTACTTTAGGAGAGGACAGTGGGAGCAAAATAGAACTTGAAAGAGTTCAAGAATCCACAAATATAGTTAACCAGGTAGATAGATCCGAGTTTGATCCCATATCTGATATGAGACATACTCTTGATCAGGAAGTAAAGACTCCTGAGAACATGCCAGCTCTATGTGAATCTAGTGGGATCATTCGACCTTCAAGAATGTGCGAATTCATGATTAATAATTAGGTATTACTGATCCAGGATAATGAACCTGGTAGTTGCACCAAAATAAAGTCAAGTGTTGACTTAAAAAAGATAGCAAGAGGTCATGAAACTCGAGATGAACTCGATGTATGTGAACAAGGTTTGGACCTTGGTCAAGCCTCCTGATGGAATAAAATGCATAAATTTTTGTAAATAGTTTACAAGGAAAATGTCGATATGGATGAGAATATCCATATATACAAAGCAAGGCTAGAAGTAAAGGTTAAGTGTTGCCCTTGGTGAAACATTTCTCCTGTAGCCTTATTAAAGTCCATTCGGGTTTTGCTTGCAACAGTTGCATACCGTGACTATAGGTTAAGAAAAGTCACTTGAAGCTGAAATTTTCGATTTGATAAAAAAGTCAAAGTGTTTGATTTTATCAATTTGGAGACGAATTGCGTGTTTACAAGAAGATAGTGGGAGCATTGTCGTATTCCTAATATTATAGAAAACAACATCTTTATGTTTCAATCGTTGAAATAATGGTTGTTAAAGGATTTATTCATGAATGATATGGGAGAAGCAACTTAATCTATAGAGATAGATCTAGAAAATTGCCTAACTCATCTCAATTTATATAGATGAAATCTTGAGAAGATTTCATATGGAGAAACTGGTTTACTCTTAAACGGAATGTTGGAAAGGTTCCAAACGTGAAGCAACAGTTGATTCATAGTAGAAACCTAATACATGATTACTTCAAAAGTAGTAAAGAGTTGCAATATGGATCATGATGTTCATAAATGAACTTGGAGTTCCTGATATTGTTGATCACATGCCATTGTATTATGATAACAATAGAGTTATCGCGAAAGCGAAGGAACTAAGGTCTTATCAATGATCCAAACATGTATTAAGGCGGTATAATCTCATCAGAGAGACATATATCTGTATGTTGTACATGCTTATGTTAGTATATCAGTAATTCCAATCAATGTCATCATTTTGGAAAAGAATGGAATATGTTCAAGTTATAACAAAAGATTAACTCATTATTCATCGTAAGCAACATTTCACAAGGACTGTCTAGGTTACTGTATAACTTACCATTTCTTGCAAGCTGCCTTGAGCCTCAACAACTATAGCTCCTGGCTCTGATTGTAACTGGGATTGACACAGACACTTTTTATGGAGGCAAATAGTATATAACAAAATGAGTGAATATATAGATAATGAGAAATAATCCACAACCAACCTTTCTTTTCTTGTTTGTACTCTTCTTCTTATTTGTTTTGGTAGCCTGGACTATCTGATTCTCTTCTTCAGCACAACAAAGAGAAGTAGCATTGCTGCTATAATCAGCAGCACTTCTGTTAACATTCACACAGTTCTTCAGTGCTTCACCTAATGCACGATAAGCTATACTGTAACTCTCCTCAGATCTTGAACCTTCTTCAGCCAATTCAATAGCACGTTTGCATATATCATTGTACTTCTGCACCCTAGTTTGTGTTCTTTCGGTTCCCTCTATCAACGAATGACTGTTTTTGGCATCTTTCGTCCACCTCTTCATAATATATTGAGATGGGATGCTTGAAAGGCCACACATTTGAAGGACAATCATTGAATGTCTGCAAAGAAAACCTTTATATTCAAACAGAAAGCATGAACAAGAAACCTCTGAATTTGCCTCATTCCATGTAACCATAAAATTCTCTGTCTTTTCGCAGTCATTAACTCTGAAAGTAATATGAGTTCCATTCTCACTTTCCTTCTTAGGATGGCAACCTATCACCCCCAAAACCTCAACTTGAAATTTCTTGAATATTGTGTGTGTAAAAATGCTCGACATTTGTTTTTCCCAAGGAGAAGGCGACTTTAGCGCTGGCTGTTTGTGGTTAGTATCAAAGTCTGCTAACTCTTCCTCTTCAAACCTATTTTTAAGTATCATACCGTATTGTTTCGCAAATTCTTTCAGACTGATTTTCCTGTGAATGTATTTATCAAAGAAAGAGATGACACTTTCATTTCGCTGAGTTGTAGACAATCCAGCCAAAAAAGTATTCCTCATAAAGGTGGGAACCCACTTTTTGCGGTCTACATATAATGAATGAAACCATTCATTGTCTTGCAGTTCAAATCTGCTGACCATCTTCCACCACCTCATGTCAAACTTTTCATCCGTCAATGACTTGAATATGCATTTATTGAATTTTTTCATAAAATTTTTGTGCTGCTTGATTACATGAGCAAGAGTTTCAGGGATTCTTTCCAGTATATGCCAAAGAGAAAAGCAATGACGTGAATACGGGAAAACTTCTTCAATAGCTGATTTCAGAGCTTTGTCTTGATCAGTGATTATGACTTTAGGAGCTTGCCCACCCATTGCTCTGAGCCAAGTCTTCATTAACCAGACAAATGTTGGTCTAGTTTCATCTGCCAACAAGGCACACCCAAGCAACATGGGCTGAAAATGATGGTTCACCCCTACAAATGGAGCAAATGACATCTTCTCATTGCTTTTCATATAACTGGTATCCAATAAAACAACATCATTGAAGCTGATATAGTCTTTCCTGTTTTTGGCATCAACCCAGAACAAGTTTCTCAGAACCTGATCTTCATTCAAATCAACTGCATAAAAGAAACTAGGATACTGTTTTTGGAATCGCATAAGATAATTGAGCATGAATGTTGCATCCCCCTCTTCTAATTCCAAGTACCTACCTTTATCAAATTGATGATCAAATTCATTCTTTATGATGCCTAGATTTTGAAGTCCACCAGATTGTTTATACATCTCAACATACATCTTTCTTGTCCGTTCACTAACCGCGTGCAAAATGTCAATATTATTCTTTTCAGCTAATTTAACATTCTTATGAATTTGGAAATGATACGCTAAGGCAGGTAATAGCTCGTGATTGTGCTCCTTTATAAATTCATGGATATACCAATTTCCATCTCGATTTCTCTTCACATGCATGCTGGCTTTACAATCCGTCTTTCTCACACTTGGACGTCTACTACTACTGCTATCTGATTCTGGTGCGATTCCATATCTTGAACATGCAAATTTAGCGTCAATGAATTCTTTGGTTTTCTTTGAGCGACGACTGTTTTTTATTGAGGTGGTGAACCCCTTCGACTTGGCATACTCTTGATAAAACGAATATGCTGCCTCATGCGATTCAAATTCAACACTATCATGTGGCTCAAAGTTATCCCCTCCATTTCCTGCAAGGGATCTTTTAGGAGAACTAGCTTTCTGGCCATCCCTGTCCTGTGCTTCATCCACAACATCAACCATATTTAAAACAATTGCTTCTTCACCACCTTGCACATTGTCCTTAACATTCACCGTACTATCTACAACATTTCCAAAACCAGTATTTTAACTAGCTCAACGAAAAATAAACTTTTCTCCTGTAAAAGGAAAGAAAATTGCAATGGTGCATGAGATAACTGGCTTAAGGAACACGACTATAGCCGAAACTTCAGCTTCCTCTCTTCTTCTTCTTTTTATTTATTTATTTATTTGTTTGCTTGGACTGTCAAAATCCACTATAATTAAGCAAACAAATTGCTGTAAAGCAATCCCTCCCCCCTCGCTCCCCCTTTTAACTAAATAACCACCCATTTCCCTACATTTTAATTTTGACTCCACATAATAACGGGATGATCATAATTGATTCAAACTACAGAAATAGGGGAAAAAATTTCGTATCCTAGAAAATATTGAAGCATATAAAGTTCACTAAATCCGAAAAAAATAATTGGTGAAATGCTATATTCCATTTACACTAGAAAACATTAGTTAAAAAAAAAAAAAAACAAAATAAATGTATTCGGGCCTGCATGAGCCAAAAAAAGTCCAAAGACGGAAAACCATAGACGGAAAAAAACTAAATTCATGAAAACAAGACTAACCAATTCTTGAAGCTAAATTCATACTATTAGGGCTAACGAATTTCGGGCCGCATCTTCTCGAATATAAATCTTGTGGAGAATTTAATGGAATTTCACATTGAAATTTTCAATTGATTGTGATTTTGCATTTTAAGAGAGAGTTTTGTTTCTGAAGATTGAGAGTTAATTGTTCCAGTGACCATTGAACTTACGGACGTGTATTTGATTGGCCATTGAGGTTTAAAATATCGAATTTTGGTCACTAAACTTAAGTCTATGAATTCGATTTCAGATTTCTTACTAAACTTAGGTTTATGTCTTAAATTGCTCACTAAAGTCTAAAATATCGAGTTTTGACTATTGAACTTTGAAATATGTGGTACATTACGTACTAGCATAACTGTTGAATTTTAAAAAATAACGAGTTTATATTGAGTAATGTATAGTATTTTTCAAAATTCGGTGAGTAATGTATAACGTTTTTCAAAATTCAGTGATAAATGTAAAATATTTTTTAAAGTTCAGTAGTCAAAATTTGACTACCTCAAAGTTTAGTCGTGTGATGGGGCGTCACATGTGCATCCCGTTAGAAGTTTGAGATGAAAGTTATGCCGATAAGTAATGTACGATATTTTTCAAAGTTTAATATCCAAAACTTGACATTTTAAATTTTAGGAAGCAATCGAAGCCACAGATATAAGTTCAATTACCATTGTAACAATTAACTTTGACTTTGGCCCACCAATCAAGCTAATAGCTTTGACTTTGGCTCGCCAATCAATAGCCTGAAATTTAAAACAGAAAAGGGAAATATACTACGGAATTAATTGTCCTATATAAAAAAGATAATTAAGGGGCTGTTTGGGCCCGATTTTTTCACCCAAAAAATTGATTTTTTGACCGTTATTTCACTATTTCAGCCGTCATATTTGACTTCTTCTCTCACAGATGGACCCCACTTTTCTTCTATCGGTCAAAAAATCAATTCTCAAAATCACTCCCAAACAGCCTCTAAATATGGTATTCATGGGATTCTTGTGAACTTCATTGATTATCAATTCTTCTTCTCAACATCAAATATATGGGGCTCACACTGTACACTATCTTCTCTTCTACGTAAAATTTTCGCAGCAATAACGTAAATATTCTTTATTTAAAATTTTCACGAGTTACAATAAATTTCGTCACGTCATGATTTTTGAACCCTTCAAACATGAGGCACAAAATCACTGGGGGCGGTCACGGCTATGCTACCATGATCTTTGCAACTTAACACTCTTAACAAATCATGACCCCAAGAATTTCTCCGTTCATTCCGGCTAACCGGAGCCTTCATGCCTGTTTCGATCGCCGGAAACATACTCCCTGGAACATTCCGGCGAACCTGCCGGCTTTTTATATCTTGTAGATCCATTTCCGGTGGAAATTTCACTAGGCCAAACATCAAAATATACCATCTTGGTTTCGATAACTTTGATCCCGGGACATCAGATTTCGTCGAACTTTTGGATGAACTTCTTTGAATTTCCGAGTCCTCAGATTTCATTACCAAGCTCGTATTACGACGTAGTTTTCTGTAATCTAAAGACCGGCTGTTTCTCATCAACTTCTTCGTTTTCTGCGATCTTGTGTTCTGAGCAGACAATGATTCGCACCTTCTTGTAGTAAAACTGTTTAGGCTATTGTCATCTGTAGACAGAGAATTGTGAATATGATCCTTGATTTTGAAAAGAGGTTGTTCTTTGTAGGGTACGAGTTTACCACAGAAAATGATGTCTTCTGCATGGGACATGTCGGAGCTAACATCACTAAAGAACTCGAAGAAATCCGAGGGTTCGGACGATGATCTTCGATCTTGAATCTTGGGAAAATCCTTCTTTTCGGGTTCGTCAACATTTAGAGAAAAATCACAAAGAGAAAGTGTCTCTTCTGCTTCTTCTGTTGTATCTACTTGATCTTGAAAACTTGCAGAATCACCCATTTTCAGAGAAAGAAAATTGGGGTAGCTATGGACTGAGAATTCTATATATAATTATATGGATTAAGATATTTCTAAGGTTGACTGAAAGGGAAAGAAAAGGAGGGAAATTGAGAAGGCCGGTTCTAATAATTATAGGGCAAGATGATATCAAGAAGTGTGTAGGGTTATCACAAATTATTCTTGTTTCCTTGTGGCTCTTCAGAAGGGTCCAATTGTAATGTTTTTAGTAGTGGGTATACTATTTGATAAATAGTTTTAATTGTGTGGTAATATAAATATAATTTTTGGCTTCTAGAAACTTGCGAGGAGAGAAGTAAGACAACAGGGAAAGGTCTCTATAGAGAAACTCATTCTAGGTTACTTGGTATATGGTCAAGAGTAGATGTTACTTCCTTCTCTTATGGGGCATTAATAGATATGAGACTTGTTGGCCATTTGATAATTTTGATGGTTATCTATTTAGCGTCCAAATTTGAACAATGTACAAATTTATATACATGTAAAAAATATGTGATGCATGTTTGGTCCAAAATTTTAAATATTACGATGTTGAAAATTTTAACTTTTTCGTCTTAATATCATGTTCTAAAAAGTGTAAAGCATGACTACGCGTGGAGTCGAAGTTTCAATCTTTACGAGTTTAAACGAGCCTATGCGAGGTTTAGACGTAAAAAAACGTTTTCTTATTTAATATTATTTTAAATTTTTAATCATTTTAAAATTATTTAATACTTAAAATCCTACATATTAAACATCTAAAATTATAAAATACAATATTTTCTTAATAACTCCTACCATTAGTCAATTATACAATTTTCAAGTTTTTGAAATGCAAAAATTAAAATATATTTTTATAGTTTCAGTTGTTTAGAAATTAGAAAACAAAGCATTCAGGCACGAAACGAGGCGTTTGCCTATACCAGCTTTTTAGAACACTGCTTAAGACAATATGATCGTGAATTCCCTAACTTACAATTGCTTCCCTCTAGGGAGTTGGTCGCATAGGCGCCTCATGCCTTCAAAAGACGGAAACTGATACCTTTTGGCTCGAAACAACCAGCTATCATAAAGTAATCACATTTCTAGAATCACTCCCTTGGCAAGAAATCCCTTAATTTTGAGTGGATGAAGGAGGGTAATAAATTAGTTGGAAAGACGACCCTTGCTTTTAAAAGGGAGTCAATTCAGAGTAGTGCGTTATTTTACATTTTGAATATCATATTACGTCTCATCTTCTTCAATATTACTTCTAACTTTGGCATTTGAGTCCTATCGAGAAATACCTCACCACTTTTATTTATAGGTAGTCGAGTGTTGAAGGTAAGAGGAGTGAACATAATTTTTAAATTCCATTAGAATCAGCATATGATATTACACAACTATTATGTGAACGTAATTGCTCACTAGGAATGGGGTTACATTTTGGCACTTGATTGTGGATTTCTGTCAAATGGAAAGATCATTTCACTAAACGTAAGGAGAAGGCAAAATCTGTTTTAAAGGCTCAAATTCAAGCTTACATGTCAAGTTAATTAGTGTAATTGATAGCGGCCAACGAAAATGATTAACTAACCCACACTCCGTAAAAGGTAGAATTGATTGTCTTTGAGATGTCCATTTCTTGATTTTTGCGTGTATTACTTTGGGAGGTTGAAATTGACATGTAAATTTAAAAATTAATTAATTCTCATGCTCATTTTCGACCATATAATCGCAAAATAAAATATTTTATGCGTAAATTCAAAACTTTTATCTACTTTTTGATCTCTCATTTTTCGAAAAATCAATATTTAAAACATCATTTTTTTCAATAATGACCATCAAACCGGTGCTAATTCGTTTGTCATGAATGTCTTACAAAATAAATATTTACTTGAATTAACGTCTACATATCTTATTGGACAATGAGATCAATTCTAACAAAAACGTATCGGAGCATCAAGTTGTTAGAGTGGTAGAGCACACAAACTATATGTCAAGTAACGTGGAGAAATTTGACGGGAGAATTACTTTTGGCTCGTGGCAAGTGCATGTCAATGTTGTTTGGATTTTGTTTTGATTACACAAGGATTTAAAAAAAAAAAAGGAAAAAAGAAAAAAGAAAAAAGAAATCTCTATTTTCAGCAAATGTGGAGAGCTTGAACACTTCAAGAAAAATGTTCAAAAGGTAATTGCTCGAGTCAATAAATGAAGATATTGATGTTGTCATTAACATTGTGTCTTTTTCTCCATTAGAGAATGACATTCTTTAAAAAGAAATTGTTCATCCGCTTGGCATGTCTTTGGCCAATGACGTTAGTGCTAACGGGTCTGCAATTTTACACATGGATATTGGTTTAGCATTGATTCAAAATTTATGGTGGAATTAACGTTGATGTCTGATGAACTCCCAATAAAGCAAACATGGGGGTTGCGCCATAATTTCAACAAAGTTGTGCCGATTTCAAATTCTTAGAAAGTTTGAGTATGTAAACTATTTATGGTAAATTATGATAATTGTCTGTTTCGAAAATTATGAGCGTAAAAAGAGTTCACCAAAATTTTGCAAGTTGGGTAACCAAGAGGGTGAAAGAAGCTTGATTGCGAAGAAGGCTGTCCCTTAGGCCATCCCCAACTCATGCACCAAATTGATGCAACTTTCACACCAAAATGATGCCATTTTCACATCTTATAAAGTCATTTCCAATCCATTACATGAAATGAATAATATTTATTTTATTTTTCCTATTTTTTAATTCTCAAAAATTATTTTATTTCAGGAATTTTTAATTATAAATTAAATTACTATTAATTACTAAATTAAAATTATATTTAATTTGCTTACATTTATTAATAAATTATACAAATCATTGCACCACAAACAAAAACAAATTACATCTAATACACAATATTAAAAAATTAAATGTATTCAATAATTATTACTTATTACTTGATAACATTTATTATAAATGTTAACAAAAATAATAACCAAATTAAAATAAATATATATAAATTAAATTATTAAATAATAGAATGATAAAAAAAAAAAAAACATAGTTATCATACCGGACCAACCCAGAGAAATCATCGGATTATCGGATCAGTGGTTCAACTGATAGATCATTGCAAGGTCGAATTTTAGTTAATTTCTTTTAATCAAAGAGACAATATATTTAATTATTTATTACTTTGCTAAAATTGAGCATATATATTTTTGTTATATTTAGTGATAAGATATTTCAATTGTCATAGTGGTCAAACTTTCATTTATTCACAAGAAGAGTATATGTTCGAATAATGGTAAGTTTGACCACTATGACAATTGAAGTATCTTAACACTAAATGTAATAGAAAATATGTATGTTCAATTATAAACTTTTAGCGACGTAATAAATATATCATCTCTTTTTTTTTTTAAATTAACTAAGATTCGACCCTGCACTGATCCAGCGGTTGAACTACTAATCCAATGACTTGATGATTTGTTCGAGTCAACGAATCAAGTCGGGTATGATACCTGTGTATAACTGGACATAAAATTTGTTAAATTATAAAATGAAGGGCAAAAATGAAAGTATGAAAAACTTTAAAAATTACATCAAATAAACATTGTTGCAACATTGTTCTTTGCACCAAACTGGTGTAAAGATTTTATGTTGGGCTGGAGTGACTTTTTGAATCAGTTTAAACTGTGGCTGAAGATGCTGTTGACCTCGATTTCGGTGGACAACAAATGTCGAGTCCACTTGCGCACATGTGAACTAATTTCGACACCCGAATACGGATTGTTAATTGACAATACTCCGAAAATGTGGATGTAGGAGAAACTCAACGATGCGAAACAAATGTGTTCGGGTTTCGATGGTAGATTTGTGAAACGATTGTAATATGATCACCAATCGCAAACAACTCAATCAAAGCTAAATAATGTAAACTTGTAGTTAAGTAAATATACAATCAGTAAGAGAGAAGACAGAGAGTAGTTTATGATGTCAAGAATTGCATTAGTCTCTTTATGTTACATTAGGAAAAGTATTTATAGTGTTATAGATAAATTGCCCTTGGATGGAGATACAAGTGGCCTCATCTCCTCAACCGAAGCATCTTATCCTAGACATTAATTTGACATTACTAGCCTGTGGCATATTTAATGCTTTTAAAGAGAGTAATCAACCTACAACCTATGTTGACAAAACTTTGACATATCATTCATTATAGGGATTACATCAATCATTCGAATAAAATCTTTGTGTAATATGGGTTTCGGCCATTTACACAGTACTTCGACTTCAGGGTTTCGACCATTTACAAAGTGCTTCGACTTCAGGGCTTTGACCATTTACACAACGCTTCCGCTTTAGGGTTTCGGCCACCTACATAGTGCTTCCGCTTCCGCTTCAAGGTTTTGGCCACTTACAGAGTGCTTTTGCTTCAGGGTCTCTTGAGCCTCGATTTTGAGTCTTGGGCTTCTTCTTGAGCCTCGTTTTCGAGGCATAAAAGATTATTTTAATGTTTTATTGATCCCAATTTGTAAGATAGTCGCTGAATGTCAGAGTGAGACTTGAGATCCTTTTGTAAATCACCTAATATAAATGATTGAGATGTGTTTGGGGTTTGTGAAGTGACAAGGAATGTAAAGATAAAGAAGGAAAAAA
>NW_019259379.1:507672-514290 GCF_002742605.1 Olea europaea var. sylvestris
ATCCCACTTATTTTTTTAAAATTTCTTATTATTTTTTCTCTTTACAGGATGAAGAGTTACGCTCCGCCCTGTCAACCTGTCAAGGCAAGGTGGGCGCGTAGATTTTTACCATCACTGGTAGGTTAATAGTGGTGGGCCTAATTTCTCCTTGATATAGTTGGGTTGCCATATTAACAAGATTAATCAATGAAATACAAGCTCGTGAATATTTCAGTCTAATAATCTGCTTATCTATCTAGTGCCGTAAAATTAAGCCCGATGGACTGTCCCTACTTTCCTAAAAAAATTGACTACGTCTTAATTGTAGTACACGAGTTCTAGGAGGTCAATTTTTCTTTCATTAGACCGTTAAGAGAAGTTACACAATCCCCATGACTTAAATTCGATAATGTACAAGTATTTGTAGTAAAAAAATAAATATTTTACAAGTAATTTTAGTTAAAAATAAATAATAAAATGGAAAGATAAAGAAAATAGATTGCAACATCTCAAGTGCGCACTCTCGACTCCTAACACTATTGTTTACTGTCCAATGCCACACTCTAATCGATCAACATTAATATTTCCCAATTCTCGTCGCCTCACTCATTAACTTCATTTCTTATCACAACACTTCTTATCAATCTCTTGCAATCTCCGACTCCAACCTCTTATCAAGGATGGCAATTTGGGGATGATAGTGTTAACTAAGAAGGATTAAACCCCCTGTCCCGGCTTGGGGACAGGGGTGAAAACAGGGGCGCTATGTGGCACCCCTGTTTATATCCCTATCCCCAAGTCGAGACAGGGAGCACGAATGAACTAAGAATGGAATGGTTGGTAGATTCTCTCTCTCTCTCTATTTCATTTCTTTTTCACTTATTGGTGATCAATATTTTCCTATACTGCACCGTCCAAAGAAATAGTTAGGGGGTCAACTTACTATAAGGCGAATAAATTGAGACTAACGATGCAATTTTCTTAAAAGCGAAAAGAATGAATTGAACGTTCGAGTCACCGACCACACGAATCTGCTATACCTCTGTCTCTGTGGAAGCAGTAAGAACGAGATCTGTTCAATTTCTCAATATTAATGGCGAATCCAAACGGAAAGGTATCAATCACTAACGTCATTTTCGACATGGATGGCCTCTTACTCGGTAAACACCATTATCTATTCATTTTAGTAAGCGTGCGATAATTTGGGCGACAATGGATTGAGTTGATTATTATTATTATTATTTACTGATGAACATTTAACTACGATATTTCCGGGGTTATACACTCGATACTTGATTGATGAGTTGATTGTTTTGCACTGATTAACATTTTAGCCCTACTGTACTGAGCTTTATTGAGTAAAGATTCTGTTTGGTTGAATTATGGTAAAAAAGGAATGATAAACCCCGAGAAAGTCTTGAAATTCGTATGGTTGTCCAAAATGTTTTTATTCTCTTTCCCATTTAAAAAAAAAAAAAACTCCTTTGACATGGTCAAAATTAATTGGATTCAGCTTCTGATTAGGAGTTTTTTGCTAGTTGAATATTTTCAAAATGAGTACGGTATGCACTGACGAAGCCTACTTTGAACTGGAAACATAATGGACTTGATTACTAACCACATTCCTGGATTAACCAGAGTAATAAAAAAAAAAGGAAAAAAAATTCGCTTTGAACAATTTAGAAGAATGTTTTATTGAACAATATGATGGAAAACTAGATGCAATACAGCATAAGTGGGTTGGTGAAAATGCGGGTTTTCTGATATTATTAGCTGAAAAGGAAAAAATTTAAAAGTTGAATGTTCATTTGGGATAGTGTAGAATTGTTTCTAACTTATATCTCATAGCACTTTGTTTGTGTTTGAGTGCTCCTACAATGAGACAACAGTGATATCAAACCTTATCTACAGTTATAAAAGATTAAGGAAAAATGTTTCTGTTTGATTTGATGTCCAATGAAGTATACAGTACTTCTCGAGGTTTGCATTCTTATATAATGTGGATAAGGAAGCAATATGCTGTTTACAGATCATATTGGCGAGCCATAGTTTGCTGCTAAATAAAGAGAATCTCTGTTGTTTACCGTTTGAACTTTGATACACAATTTTTTTTTTCTTTTTTTCTTTTTTTGGGTTATATACCTTCTCCAAACATGTATCAAGCACTTTCACTGGAAGACTATAGTTTCTAGAAGTGAAGTTATAGCATCCATATTAGAATACAGCATGATTGTTCCACCCATGCTGTAAAATTGTGTAAATCATGCATTTACTATTTATTTGAGGGAAATTTAAGTATTTTTTTACTGTTGGTTTAACTTATGTTTTCCTTTCATATGATGGAGATTTTTTTCTTTAATTTGTCCTTTTACCAATTTTTATTTTCTCAATTTGGATGGTGTAGCATGTTTATATAGAGTGAGAGGTGGTACAGTAGTTATAAGCTTGCAGATTAATATGTAGAATTCCAGTTTTTTGATGAATGATCTTGATGTACTTAATAGACCCTCCTCCACTTATCCCATTTTCACATCTTTATATTTATTTTCATTAGTATCCCCATTTTCCGTTTTCTTTGTAATGGAAGGTCTCTGGGGCTTTACCTTATTGATGGATGTTTGTGTCTTTTCAATTTCAGTCTCCGTCCTTGTTTTTTGGAAAATGAGGATGCTATAAAGTGATTTGCTTTAATAGTTGCATAGTTGAAAGCTATGTGGCTAATCAGTAATTAAAGAAACCAAAGCATTATAGTGTTTTTATAATTTTCTTCAGACACAGAGAAGTTTTACACTGAAGTCCAGGAGATTATACTTTCTAGGTACAATAAGACTTTTGATTGGTCTCTTAAGGCTAAAATGATGGGGATGAAGGCAATAGAAGCTGCTCGGGTTTTTGTGGAAGAAACTGGAATTGTTGATTCACTTTCAGCAGAAGATTTTCTTGTAGAAAGAGAGGAAATGCTGCGCAATATGTTCCCAACAAGTGAACTCATGCCAGGTTTGGTGTATTAATGCATGATGTATTATATTCTTAATCATTTTCATTTCTCTGCTTCTTCTCTCTTCTTTCTCTTGCGTCATATATAAATGTGCTTTTGCACATGTTAACTGATAGGAATGCATGTAACGTGTTTGTAATTCCAAACAAGCGTCAATCAACTTTTGGCAAGAATATCATCTGTTGTCAGCAGTTTCTTATGCAGCCCAGAGTTGATTTCAGAAAGAAGTATGGCCATCGTTTATTTTTTTGATGTCAACAGTGGTACTGGATGTTAGTGCACTTGCAGTTGAAATTATTATAGAGTTTTGACTATCGAGTTTATAGTTTTAGCTACAACTTAGTTCTGCAATGGAGACAAGTGTAGGAGCTTTCTATTTTGGATGTGTAGGATATTCTTATGATTGATGTGATGGAACTAGAATCTAGAGATTAACAAATTTTTTAGTTGCACTCAACAAAAAGATGAAACAAAAGAAGAAGAAATGTTTCCTGAATTTTCGTATTAAAATTCTTATTTTCTGCTGTATCTTCTCCAATTTTCTGAATTTTGATGCCCTACTTGCAAATGCATGAATACTAGCTATAGATTAATTGATGTTTTCCTTGAAGTTTCAGTAAAGAAGTAAATTTAGGGATTTCCATATGAATGGTCCTTTCTTTTTTTGACTCTTGTGGATGTACATATGTGAGGCCTTTGTGAAGTTTTTCTTTTATATATATTTTTAATTCTACACGCGTCACTGCTTTCTCTTTTCTTTCCATCTTTTAAAACATAATCTTCTACTTACAGGGGCTGAACGTTTGATTCATCACCTCCATGAAAATGGAATACCAATTTGTGTTGCAACAGGGTATGATGATTGTTTTCTATTTAAATATACGAGATATTTGAGGTTTTGTAGTGTTAACTGTAATTAAATTGTCAAATGAGCAAATTTATTATAATGCATCCTACAGTTCTTATAGAAGGCATTTTCAATTGAAAACCCAAAGACATGGTGAGCTTTTCTCACTGATGCATCATATCGTTCTTGGTGATGATCCTGAAGTTAAACAAGGGAAGCCATCACCAGATATTTTCCTTGCAGCAGCGAAAAGATTTGAGGTACGCTCTAGGTAGCACTTTAGCCTAACAATTACAAAGTGCCAAGGCAATATCAACAATAACTAGTAATTATAGAATCCACATGTATGTGGGATGCATAACAAATTAAACAAAGGTACAATGAGACTTGAACCTAAGACAAAGTCTCAGGATCTCAACCATTAAAACAAGGTTCATTGTCATAATTTTTATTTAGTATTTAGATTTATAAAAGCTTTTTGGTTGCGATCATGAATTTGTTTGTATGCAGGGTGGACCAGTTGATCCACACTCGATTCTTGTTTTTGAAGATGCACCGTCAGGTGTCCTAGCAGCTAAGAATGCTGGCATGTAAGTTTTTGTTTATCATTCTCTTGCCCATACAAGATTTTATGATGATATTTGTCGTGTTCGTATGTGGAACAAGTTGGAAGAGTACAATTTGAATATTTGATTCTGATGAAAACGGATTGGTCTTTTACAAAGAATGATCAGTTAAAAAATGCATAACAAATTTCGATTTTGCTAAATGCCCTTTGATACTAGGAGAAAATTCATGGAAAGTTGCTACTCATATTTCCATATTATAGTCCTGAACTTTGCCTAGATTCCTAATATCGTGATAGAGTTTCCTTGACTTCAAATTATAATCATAATAAAGGAGCGTTAACGCTTTAATGTTCAAGAAGGACGTTTAGGCTTGACTAATAAGATAGAAAGGCTTTTTTCATTAGGACTGACAGGTTTGGAACACTGTGTATACAATATATAAAAAAAAGCTTTTCCTTCCAAATGACAACTACCACTTTATGTTGCAAGTATGTTGCCAAATTAAAGCAGCTCCTGCCCGATCAAGACCAATTATTTGGTGGTAGGCCCACTTAGGTTAGGAGGCATTGTCTTTCTGTTCTTATCAACTTCCAGTGTGCAATCGACATGTCCCTAGCTAGAAGTCAGTCGGATAAGAATCATTGATTCCCTTTGTAGTCAATTTCTTAGTCATTCTTTTTGCTTGGCCGATGCTGCTTTCTAATGTTAAACAAAAACAACTCTAAACAATAGAAAGATAAGGGGAGATCACCTAAGTGAATCGATTGAAGGCACTTAACTTATTTGAACCGAACGCTAGCATTTTAAAGCTAAGCCTATCATAAAAATTAAAATCCTTGATTGACTGGGTTATTTCCAAGTGGAGTCACCATTGACTCTATTTATTATGGTAAATCAGTGTATCAAGATGTCAATATGAGATCTTATATCGATTCAATACTTCTACCTACGAGACTCATAATTAGTTTTTGTCTTGGTAGGTGTATTATTCTACATTTTTTCAAAGGAACATTCATTCATTTATTTCTTCCCCATAGACCATGATGACCAAAACGACAGGAAAATTCAAACCGTGGAAAGGTGAAGGATTGGTGATGGGAATTTAGGAAATTCGGCCAGACCTGATGTCTTCATTATAGGGACGGTATATAAGAAGAACGAAACGAAGTGAGAGGTTAGGGGCAGGGTAAAGAGTTGAGTCAATCTGGCTCGACGATTGGGAGAAGCAAAATGAAATTAGGATTTGGCTGAAAAAGAAGTAAGGATGTGGATACAAGGCCGATAACCATCAATAAAGAAGAATCATTCTTAATCACTTTGAGTCAATGGGGTTCTCTTGCATTATTGCTATCATCTACATATATATGCTTGTCCCACCTTTACGTTTTCTCTTTTCCACCTTTGCTGATGGTTGGTACCCTTGATGATATTTTCATCGAACTTTTTCTATTCTTTATACATAAAGTGCAAATAAGACTTTGTTGTGGGTTAAGCATTAACGATTTTTAATGTTTATCACGCATTTCTGTCAGTCTGTAGCTGAGAGCGCATAAAATTACTTTAATAAGGCTTTAATGTTATTTAGGTGATTCTGTGGTCTGAACACATATTACATTCAGGTCAGTAGTCATGGTTCCAGATTCAAGATTGGATAGCTCATTCCACGAAACTGCCGATCAGGTTCTGAGCTCCCTATTGGATTTTAACCCAGGTGATTGGGGTCTGCCTCCTTTTCAGAATGCAGCGTGCTAATCACACTATTTCTTCTTTGTCCACCATCAAACCCCAGTGAATGAAGTTGTTTTGGAGATGTAATTCATGGTAATTTATTCGCATATGCACTGCATTGATTTTCAAATTACAAGTATAGTTAAGACTGCAAATTGAGCATCCATTAATTATCCATAACTATATTATGGAATATGTGTGAACTTCAGATTATGCAGAAAGAACACTAATTTCTAGAGTCAATGAGATTGTACTATATATTTGCTATTTTTCTCGTGAGCAATCACAATTAGTTGAACATTTTGCTCTCTTGATTTTGTGGTGACTTGGCCTCATGTCATACATAAATGATTGATGGTTTATCATAACTTATGAGAAAACTTTATGAAGAAATCTTGTTAGGTGAGGTTCGATACGCGTCTCCAAATTATTGGATCTACAGTGAAATGAAATATAATTGTTAATTGTTATGATCTTTTTATTATTTAATTATTAAT
>NW_019259379.1:514550-540711 GCF_002742605.1 Olea europaea var. sylvestris
GAGTGTGCAAGTGGTTGCATTGATGTGGGATGTCTCAATATCATATTTGTAAAGAAAGATGCTACACATACATTAGAGTGTTTATAACGGTGTTCATCCCCTCCACCCTTTTCATGGAGGGAGATCCACTTTGAATAAAATATAATTTATTCAAAGTAGGTCCCTTTCAATGTGAGGGGATGAATACCGTTATGGACATCACAGTATGTACAAGTAGCATATTTCATTTGTAATACTTTTCACGCACATGTGACGTACGTATATAGTCATGATCCATGGACGTTTTATATATGTTGATAAACAATTTTGTGAATTTTGACAAGTATTTTGATGGGATCGCATTGAATTTTTGTTAACTTCTTGTGATACGAAAATCTACGTTTTGACAAAGTGACATTGTTTTAATGCACCATGAAAACGATGTAAACCATACGTGCTATTAGTGATTGTCCTTTTTCCATATCTTAAATGTATCCGGTACGCTAAATGCTGCTTTATTGCACGTTGGCTAGCAGTTGGATTTGCTTTGAGTTCCATAGCTGAAGGCAAAATTATCAAATCCGTGGGCATGCTAGATACTGTGTGAAGTTAATTCTCTACTTCGGCTTTGAATTTAAGAAAATGTTATGAGTTCTATGATTCAAAAAAAAATTAAAGCAATGCAAAATTGCACAACTTATAGTGATTCCCTCTTAATGTAAAAGTTACGTTCTATTGTTGTTATAGGATTTTCCTATATACAAAAAACATAGTTACCTAAAAGCATTTATAGGAAGTATTTATAAATAAAATGAGTGTTGAATAATTTGAGTATTACTTATGAGTTCCTTGAAATGTGTGGATAAAAGTGATTCGAGTGTTTTTAAACAGTTTATAAAATGAGTATAACATAAGTTAGATTCACAGTTTTTGTTTAAAAGAAATTTGCTGTAATGCTATTTATATGGAAAACGAATATTAGAGTGATTTAATGCTTGTATGAGCTGTCAAATATACTTTTACAGTTACGTTAAATTGTACCTTGTAGGGTTTCTTGCCTCTAAATTCAAACCCGGCTTTCTATATAATCGCGAAAGTCAATCCGTGGTTGAGGCGAACAAAAGAAAAAAAAAAGAAAGGACAAAGAAAAAAATTCTATGGAAAATGATTTATAAAATGAGTCTCAACATAAGTTAGATTCATAGTTTTTGTTTTAAAACAATTTGCTCTAATACCATATATATGGAAAACGAATATTAGAGTGATTTAATGCATGCATGAGCTATCAAATATACTTCTACAATTACATTAAAATTGTACTTGTAGGATTTCTTGCCTCCAAATTCTAATCTGCCTTTCTATATAATCGTGAAAGTCAATACGTGGTAGAGGGGAATAAAAGAAAAAAGAAAAAAAAAAAAAGGACAGAGAAAAAAATAGAATCTATAATGCAATAGGATAGGACTTGAGATTCTCGTATAATGCACGAATGTCATTAAAAGTATATTGATTATTAAAGCAAAAAGAGATTATAGGAAGGACCAATCTCGTTTGTTTCTTTAATTAGGTTTATTAAGCACATGAAAAAACCAGTATTAATTAATTAATTACACAAAATGGGTCCATAATTTCACCAAACAGAAGTTGTCCACCCATAAACCAAAAGCTGTTTTAACATTATTAAATTTTGGATTTTACTACAAGTATATCAAAATTTATGTAAAGGATTACATAATGTCCATATAACACTTTATTGTTTGTCAGTTTAAGATACGGTCAATCTTTTCATCAAATCTTTTCTCTTCACATCATTTTCGATAACTGCTTATGTACCATTTTTATATACAAGTAGCAAAATCGTTAAATTTTTGGCATAATGTTTGTAACTTGCAAGTGGCAAATGGCATGTTTGTATATTAGAATGGACATGACAACAAATTTTATTACATCTCTTTTGTTTAAGTCTACCTAATTATTTTCAAATAGCATATGATATACATGTTCCAAAAGTTTATTTTTATTTTCAAACATCGATTAAGAATTAAATTTCATGGATATATAGGACATATTTAGTGTGTAGAAAATGAAGAGCAGTGGCTGTATTATATCGATAAATATTAAATTATTTTTGAATTCCCAAGACTGAGCACGGATTTGATCTTTTCATTCTTCTTTTTGGCCACTTAATTAATTATTATTGTTATTTTGGCCTTTTTTTCGCAATGTAAATTATAATATTTCTAGCCTTGCTGGAGAATGAATTGGTTAAATCTTTAAATAATTTCTCAGTCTGCCTCAAGCATTTAACGCCACAACATTTTATCAAAATCAAGGATTAAATGACTATTTATCCACTGTAAAAAAACAGAAAAGACAATATTTACTGGCAATATTGATGTTTTAAGCAAATTAATGATTTTGTGAAATCATATATTTTTGTTGGATTCAAGTGGTAGATAAATAATTGAAGGAAAATATAAAAAAATGCAGCAGACCAGAGGATATGTTTTACTGCAAGGGAAGTCCAGTTGTTAATAACATGTTGCATTAAAATTTAAGCATTTCTTGTTAATTTTAGGGTAAACAAATTGTATTCCGTGTGATTAATAAATTGAATTTCCATCCCTTCCCTCTGATTTTTGAAAATAAGCTAATGAGTTTAATTAACCAAAGCCAAAGATAATTTACATTCATCAAGCACAGTACGACTTAATTAAAGACAAATTATAAGAAGGAAAATTAATTTTACTCCTGATAATTGGATAACATTGGTTTACAGGATACAACTTATAATTTTCAATGGTTCCATAATTCAAATGTTTCCACGCCCAATTAGTTCAATGACCTTTCAATTCAGAAAGGGTTTCCAGTTTTTTCTCAAATTTCATAGAACTGAAAACTGATCAACCAGCAGCAGTTTAATTTAATTCACCTCCTTTTTCTGTGTTCTTGATCTACCCTTTGCCGGTAAGATTCGAATCCTTTTCGCCACTCTAACAAAATCCCTGCAGATGCAAATAATTATTAGATCTTGAAAATAATTTCAAGATTGTGCTCCCTCTCCTCTCACTCACACACAAAAAAAAAAAAATAGAGCAGCAGCAAAAAGGACTACAAAATAAGTGATTATCTTACTTCCAGTTCAGGTCACCAACAAGAAGAAGATCATTTTCCATGTCTTCATATGCAATGAGGTGACCAGGAACAGCATTCGAAAGATCAAGACCAACATCATTATCAGACGACGACGATGCATCCTCATCAACAAACATTTGTCTCAAAGCCTTTGCCAGGCTTTCGTAGCTTCCATGTTTGTGAAGACTAATCCGCGGGCAGATCGAACGGCCTTCCAACACCACCGTCACCGGTGGCACCACTGACGAAACAAGATCATCGTCCAAGAAACCTGAAAAAGTTTGGAGATTTTTAGGGTTTCCCATGAAGGGCACTGTCGAAGGAGCCGTGTTATTTAGTTTGTTATAGAAATTTGATGGAGTTGAATGGTTGATCGACTGCTCCTGCCAACGCCTTTTCAGTGATTCTTGCCTTTGTGAATCGAAATTGCTCATTGTTTTAGATGCTCTTGATCAAACTTTTCTTTACAGAATCAACAAATTTTGTAAAACTTCGGAAAAGAACAAATCAGAAAGAGAACTGAATGGAAGGAGGATTTAGGTCATGGACGTGGGTGGGCCAGGGGGTTGCGTTCGTGTGTAAACTTTCGTAAATATGTGTTTGCTGTGTGTATGTCGTATATATAGAAGAAGTGGGCACAAATGTCGGGGGTTGGTCTGAAACAGGGCTAACCTGGAGACCTATGATTTTCCAACTTCAAAGCTGCCATTAATTGTCTGTACAAATTCAGATTTCACTTAAATTTTGAGAATTATGCTTATATATACATAAGGTTTTGTTACGGTAGCAGGGCCGTGATAGGTCGCCCTCACCATACAGGCGCCCTGTCACGGCCCCAATTCGTTTATCAAAACCCACGTACATGATAGTTTCACATAATTTTTTGCTAAATACATATGCGTTGTGTGAATGATCACTGTAGTACCTATATTGTTCAAATTTTGAGGCCAACTAACAAATGTCATCGTGTTCTTCAATAAGGGAAACCTGTCACTTGAGGGTACCAAATAAAGCCCCGTTTGGTACTCATTAAATTACATTTTATTTTTTTCTCTCGTATTTTCTATTACACAATCTTTTATAAAATAATATTACACATAAATAAATAAAAAAATCCTTCTTTTTCAGCCGTTCATTTAAAAAAAAAAAAAAACACTATTCCCCCTTTTTTCATCTTTGAAAAATGGGGTCAAATAGGAGCTAAGTTATGAGTTTAGTTTATATTGAATTGATCTTCTGACCATAATGGACAGGAGATAAGTTTCCATCGATGATGTTGCCACATTATCAGTGAGGTCTAAAATACCGGTGATGTGACAACACCATATGTTGCAACATCACCAGTAGACAATGTTGTAACATTGTCGATGGGTAATATATTCTTTGTTCACTATGGACAGGAGATCAGTTCTGAGCACAAGCTATAGAGTTTGTGTCCCTATTTTATTTAAATAAAAAATAAATTATTAGTAGATTTTGATAAAAATTAATAAAAAGTTGCGAATACAATAAAGTATGTTGTTAAAATTAATTATTAACTTTCAATTTAATTTTAATCAATTTTTTTAAATGAACCAAACATGGACTATACTGTCAAGTGCAAGCTATCGATATACAATCTGAGAATTCACATCGTGAACTACCTTTTTAGGAGGAGAAGCAATGACTATATGTTAATGAATAAAGCCCCATGTACAGGCAAATATTCACAGGAATCTTACAAACTCCTCACATGGGTCGGCCCCATGTGAGACCTGGGGTAAGGGGTCTGTAAGAGCTGGACTGTATGTCGAGCTCGGTCGTATGTGAATATTAAGTATCCGGCTACATAGAGTAGATACAGCATCTAGACTAGATTTTTTTATTGCAAATATAGGTAGACTCCAGGTTTAGGGTGAAAAACGGTACGAGAGAAATTAAAAGAATGGGATGTTTGCTTGTGAATGCAAAAGAGAGTGGCATATTTTCTTGGTTTTGAATTTTCCAACTATTTAATAAAGATAATTGAGATTACTTTGGCCATATTTGACTACCATTATTTGAAAAAAATAAAATTAAAGTTTTGAATATTAGTTTTTAGGAGAATGTGTAGTAAAAAAAATAATAATAATAAAATAAAATAAATAAAAAAATTGATTTACGTACAGAATATTTTATTGTGTGAATATGTAATTAAAAATGAGCATATAAAAAATTGAAAATAATAATTATCCAAAAGAGGCTATATATGTGTATAGAACGTTGGGAGCATTGGATTTTATAAAGAAATAATTTTTATTGGGATGGTGAGTTAGTGGGGTTAATTGTTCCAATGGTCATTGAACTTAGATACATATTTTCGATTGGTTACTTAAGTTTAAAATGTCGAGTTCTGAACTTAGGTATACGTTTTCGATTGCTCACTAAAGTTTAAAATGTTGAGTTTTGATCATTAAACTTTAAAAATGTTGTACGTCACTTACTATAAACTCGACATTTTTTAAAGTTCAACATTTACGCTAGTGAGTAACGTCAACATTTTTCAAAGTTCGGTTGCTAAAACTGGAAATTTTAAATTTTTGTGAGCAATCGAAGACATAGACCTAAGTTCAGTGACCAAAACTCAATATTTTAAACTTCAGTAATCAATCGAAAATATGTACTTAAATTCAGTGTCCATTGAAACAATTAATTCTGAATTAGTGATAGAATGCGTGAAGAAAAAGAAAAGTGATAAAAATAATAGTTAACTTACCAAGAAAAGGATTTCAATGGAAGACAAGCAAGAAAAGTTTAGTAAATTGGAATTGCATGGGGCCATGGTGACGACCGCGCTGCAGTAGGCGAAAGGATCGCTAGCTTGTTTGACTACAACACGGTCGGCCCTCGCACTCTATTCCATGAGGACAAATACTATTTTAGCTTTTCTCATTTCTCCAATTTTATCGTAATTTTAATATTGATCAGTGTTATTTAATTTATCTTATTAAATACATACAACATTCGGAGGGTATACTTATGAATTATAAAAGTGTATACATTTTATATCAAACTCGCAACATGTAGATTTAGGGATGGATATGGTTCTAGTCGATTTGATTCTCTTCGAAATCAAAAGGAACTAGGAATCAATAAAATTTCGCGATGAAATCATTTATCCCTTTTGTAATTTTGGAAACCGATTATAATCGAGCCATTGCTTCCATTTATAATCATGCCATAAGTAAAGTTGGAAATAAATTTGAACGAAATTGAAAAATACAATTAACAACAGTTTAGTTTTTCTTTTTTAATATTATTTCGTATTATCTAACCTTCTTTATCAAACGTGACTATATGATTTGTACTTGGGCAGGTGTATTTCTACATGGCTAAGAGGAGAAGAATTGTATTGTTGTACCTTATGTATTAAATATTTTCACCAAATATTAATTGCCAATATTAGTATCTGTCATCTTATTATAATTTGTAGCTGTCATCTTAATGAGACCATGAAAGTAGATAACTAGTCATAATTAAACGCATTAACATATATAAACTATATTTACATTTTTGTAGCAATATTGAATTGTAATATGAAGAAAATTTTAATTCTTTTTATTAAAAAGTACAAAATGCGTAGTAATATTATGATTGGATTCACATTGTTTAGCTCTCTTATTTTGTTGGGACCAGTATAGAGAAATATGAGTAGCGATTTGATTTATATTGCGACTTTTAATATGATTGTCCATCTAAATAGTGAAATGACATGCTAGACTTTTTGATACTCGTTGAGTTATCCCCTTTGTTTTTTATGACCTCCATCTAATACACCCGTCGATGTCTCTATTTGTGTACATTATATTTGTGATATCATTGTCTACACCTCTATATATGTGATGTTATATGTCTATCTTTGTGACTTGATTCTCCATTAAAATTGTGACGAATAGGTAAAAGATAGGTCGATCGTGACGTATGTCTTGTTCTCACTAACAATTGAAATGTAACCGGTATTATGTAACTAAATGAGACGTGAAATGTGACCTCTATCTCTTCCTTATTGATTGAGCTGTGAAAATGTGACGTAAATATAAAAAGCAAACTAAATGTAGGTCAGAAAATATACGCGCGTGACATAGAAAAGTGAAATGGAAAAGAAATTTTAGATAGGAATGATTAATCATTTGTCCACGTCACAGTAAAGACAATAAGATTAGTAGAAATTAGATGAAATTGAATTTAAAAATTAAATTTTAGATAATTTCATTTCAATTATCAGGGTTCTTAAAAATATGAACTTAAATATTAGTACTAAATTTATTGAATTAATTACTTTTTATAATAAATAACTTATTTTTGAAAAAATACATAACCTGATTTGGGAGAAGGGAATTAAAAGACATGATTTGGTTTAATTTTCTCATAAATAAATGTTTATCGTTGACATATTGGACGGAAAGCAAATCTGCAATTCTCACAACTGTACGGGCTTGAGTTCGTGGAAGATGTGCTAAGTGATTAAAAGTCAGTTAACAAATGGGCCTATCTGGGTCGAAACTTTTATTTGGGCCTATCTTGCAATTGCTTTGATATTTGGGCCTAATTTGTACTTTCCCTGTATAAGGTCAAATACTACCATACAATATTAGTTTTATAAATAATATATGGTGTTTATTTATTCAATATATTTAAGAAATTTGGTATGAAATATTAAATAAGCTTAAACAGTATAAATTGAATTTTAATATACTATAGTGACAAAAAACACTTCAAATATTAGTTTGTGCACGTCTATCTAATTAATTATTTACTATATAGTTACAAATATGTAAAAAAAAAAAAAAATGATTGTAAATTTATTGAAGAAATCTAATAATTATAACACTCGTTCAATAATTGAGGTTTTTACTAACTATAGATTTGATGTGTGCCTGTTTTTCTTGACTTTAAATTGGTTAACTCCCTGCAAAATGGGTTATCTTTTAATATATTTTAATGGAGAGTTGACAAACAATACCAATTATCAACTTTTAAAATTTTACTTGTTAATAATTTATTGATATGCATCAAAATTTTATTCAACATATTTGATTCGTTAGATAAAAAATAAAAGAGATTCAAGAAAATATTCAATTCACATTCTATTAATTGTCATGTCCATTTAACGTATCAATTCACCATTAAAGAAGTGAGGGTCGAGATCTATTATGCCGTCAAAATTTGAATTGAGGTTATTGATTATCTTTATAACATGGGATTCGTTATTTTTTACTAGTTTCGACCTTGAAAAGAAGAAAATAAAATTTAAGAAAAAACCCTCCTGCATTTGAATATCAATAAAATTGTGAAAAAGATAGGGAGAAAATGAAGCCACATATAAAATTATTTAATGGACCGACTGATTGATGCCTAAAATTAAACATCGTACAAAGTTAAGTTAAGCTTGTGAATGTCATTTGCTTTACCAAAAACGAATAATTCATATACCTACCCACATCCACCCAACTAACTGTCTACCTTCCCATATGCTATCACGAAAGGAATCAGAAATGGCATAAATGTTGTCTCGACGACCAAAAAGTTTAAAGAAGTACCCCTCGACTTATTTCAATAAAGAAATTGGCCCTAGAGATTTTATAGTTAGCAATCCCCAAATTTGAATCAATGTCTGTGTATCGAGTGGATTGGTCCAAGTCTGTCAATACTCCGACAATTCATTGCATTCGGATATTTCTAAATATCAAAGTAGATTTGTCAATTAATCACGAAATGCTATGGTTCTTACATATAATTTCTTAATTTTATCAGAAAACTAATTTACGAAATCATGCACCAAGGGTTTCTCTGGAATTCCTTCCAAAGCCTGTTGGTGTTGGATAGCTTTTATGGATTCTGTAATTTCATTGATTTGTAAAAACAACAAGCAATGAATCCCTTCCTTTTTGCAACCATTCGGATCCACGCAAGTTTGGGTTTGATTTTATCCATAATATTCTTCTTAAGTTGACAATACAAATTATTTTCTTAATATTTAGTAGAAATAAAATAAATAAAATATATTTCAATACTTTCTTAATTCAATGCGAATATGTAATCCAATAACATCAAACGTCTAGCATATTAGCATCAACTTCTAGCTATAGCTTTGCGTGCGGCGCTCAAAAAGGGTTTGTTGGACAGAGATCATGTAAAGTGCAATCAAGAGTGGCTATGAACAAGAATTATATGATTCAATTATTTAAATGTATAAATCTGACTGATTAAGGTAATTACTACTTGAATAATGTAAAGTTGCTTTTTTTTTTTTTTTATTTTACTAACTTGCTACTTGTTGGTTGTGTCATTGAGTCAGGTGAATAAGTTATAAAAATTAAAAATTAAAGGAAATAATAAATTCGATTTCAAAGTAGAGTATCTATGGTTCCGATGTAAAAACTAGAACCGTTTGATGTCCAAACAATTAGGTCAATCAAATTATTACAAATCAATTTCATTAATAAATAATTAGGTCGAATAAAAAAAACCTGTCACCTTCTCCAAATTTCCTTTTTCCCATTTTCAAGGGCGGGCCCTACTCTACTCCATTCCTTCTACAATCGCTCAACAACCCCATTAACAAATCTAAAAACTTTTGAAAAATCAGTTATTTATCAGTCCATAATGGAAGTATCATATTGCAGGCTCATTATTAAGATAATCACAATAATTATTTCCGTATCATACATATATATTTTATAAATTATTTGAGACAAAAATTCTCTTTAATCAAAGAATAACAAGAACTAAACTACAATTATAACATTCACACTTTCAGTTCCCCAGGCTGGCAGGAGAAGACCATTTTGCTCATTGCCACCCTAAATTTTCTTTAATTCAATGAATTGGTCTTAACAAGTATAATACAGGCGATTTAACCCCCCCGACAGTTTTAGAAAGTCCACTGGAGGGATGATCACCATACATCACGCAGATACCTTCCGGTCATCTGCAGATTCTTCACCATGCTCTCAGCTTTCGAGCTGTCCAGAGCTCCCTGAAATAGGCAGACAGAATAAGAAAAGGAAAATCCATGTACAATCTCAAAAAAAGAAGAAGCCTAAATGATCTTCCAAACCAGTTGGTGACACGTTTGTCTTTCGACTTCAAACCTACATTTGTAACAAAAAATGTGTGGACTTGGAAAGGACAAGCCAAATGGTAAGAGTTCAAGAAATCGTGGTCCCCTCTATATATTTGTCAACTATAAAAAGGACGTGAGGTAGCTTGGCCATTAAACGAGGAACCCACAAAACGTACATAGTTGGGGAATGCCATTAATTTACATAAGAAAATTTTGCCACATTTTATTGAAGAATACCTGCTCTTGTGCTATTGTGTGGAGAGTTCGGTGGACATCCCTAGCCATGCCTTTGGCATCACCGCAGACATAAATGTAGGCTCCCTCAGAAAGCATGTTCCAGATATTTGAAGCCTGCAATACACCAAAAAATGTTACTAAATTTCTAAAGAACAGAATCAAGGAACTCATAATGAAAATATGGTAATAAAATCCACATATGGAGTTTTTCAGAAAGCAAGCGGAGAAATCAAATTAATCAATGAAAATGGTGACATACCTTCTCAGTCATCTTGTGTTGCACGTACTCTTTCGTGGGTCCTTGACGTGAGAAAGCAACTACTAGCTCAGAAATTATGCCGTCTTGGAAAAAGTTTTTTAATTCATCCTCATATATGTAGTCCTGCAAATAGTGCAAAATATATTTTAAAACTCCACATTTATATTTTGATGAAAAAGTTTTTTAATTCATCCTCATGTATGTGGTCCTGCAAATAGTGCAAAATATATTTAAAAACTTCACATTTATATTTTGATCGCATACACGACAAAATATCTAAAGAGTATTTAAATATCTTACTTATGTCATTACAATTGCAAGCTTTACATAACTCAAAAGTTTTTTTTTTTTTTTTTTTTTCCCAAGAAAGTATACGTATTAAAAAGATTGAAGTAATTTTACGATATCAATAACTAACCATTTTACTGTTCCTGCATCCGAAAAATAATACGGCAGGACCAAGTTCTGCTCCTGATTCCTTCAGAGCTAATCTTTCCTGTAAAGTTAACATTATACTTGTCCCTGTCAGCTTGAATCCTATTAAAAGTAACAAGGACTTGTAATTTGAATTGCTTTAATCCAAACCTGAAGGAAACCCCTGAATGGAGCCAGGCCAGTACCAGGGCCAATCATTATTATTGGTACTTTAGGATCAGCAGGGAGTTTGAAGTTAGAGTTCCTAACAAAAATTGGTGCCCAACTGCAGTCGGGGCTTTGCTCCAAAGGCAGAGCATTCTGGAAAAAAGGCTGAAGTGAGTATTGACGCACAAGAGATTCAAGTTAGAAGAAGTAAGCATATCACAACTTTATATGATAGTGTCAAGAGGTGGAAAATAATATGCATGACGCACAAATAGCCAAATAAATTTAAGATATGTTCATTGTACTGTCTCAGGAAAACCCAGTGACTTCAAACCCAAAATTTAATGGAGAAAAAAGTTGTTACCTTCATCCATGTTGAGCAGACACCCTTGTGGATTCTTCCTGCGGGTGTTTTTTCATAGACCAATGCACAAGTCACATGGATTCTAGATGGTGCAATCCTGCCAAAGAACAATCAGACAATGAGCACGTGAAGGTAAGATTTCTGAAAAGTAGAGAATCAGAAACATAGGAAAACAAGAAAGAAATCTTATTCAAGAGCAAAGTCGTAACATTCATTAGCCATATGGACAATCTACAGAGAAGATATCCAACTGCAAATGCAGAGAATTAAATAGAACACAGAACATCACAAGAAATGCAAGACAACAACTTACTTGGGGGATGATGAGATAGAATAAAATCTGGGTTGCAAGCGAGGAGCAACTGCTGCAAAGAAAACACCTAGTGGAGGCTTGGCAGATGGGAATTCTGCCATGACCTCAAGGAGGCTTCTCTGATTTGCAACTATCCACTGTGCGTATTCTTCCTGAAGAAATGGGTGTAGTTACATCAGAATAATGACTTAGGTTTAAATAAATATCAAAATGAGGATTAAACATATCCAAAACCTTTCCAGAAGGGGATGCAAGATATTTTAGCCGGTCAGCTTCACTTGGATCAGAAGCATAAGTCGCTAATGCAATTAAAGCAGACTGGAAAACAAGTGCAATGGAGCGTTAATACCTTGTTACTCACAAGATAAATCTAAAATGGACATTGTTACTTATATGGGGATATAAAGTACCTTTTTTGGAGCACTCAGGAGATCGGCATATCGGGACAGTGCTGTTCGTAAAGTGCAAGGAGGGAACGGAGGTGGCAAGGAGCTTCCACTTAGTGGTGTGCCATCCTCTTTTTCAGTGTGAATGGAGAAGTAAGTATCTGGAGGGATATTTAGTAACTGTTCAGCCTCCTCGACAACTTCAATAAGATTCTCACAGTACACACCAACATGGTCTCCGGTTTCATACCTGTGTAGAAAAACACAGATAAAGTAAATAAGATTTAGAGTAAACAAAATAATGACACTGACATTGTTACTGGAAGATAAGAAATTAACATATGCTATAGATGATGTAGAATTGAAACTTACGAAAGTCCAGTGCCAGAAATATCAAATTCCAAATGAGTGCAAGAACGATCAGATGCAGGAGAGTGAAGCTCTCTCTTCACGGCCACGTTAGCTCTTTAAGCAAAAAAAAAAAACATATATGTCAGGTAACAATCACAGGGCAGAATTAACAGAAAAGACCAGCTCAAAGAAAGAGTGAGAAAAAGGAAAATCCGAAGCACATTTGTTACCTGCAGGGATGTTGAGCATCATAAACAGCATGGCCATTGGCATGAATGGAGCCATTCTCTGACAGTGATGCATCTGGTTTGTCATGGAATACAACACGATATTCCAATACAGCAGCAGTGTATGGAGTAGCAGCAGAGGCATCATCCTCATCTCGAAGCAATTGATCCAACTCAGGCCATACTAACTCACGCCTATATCACCAACAAAAGGGTGAATCATTTGAACTATTAAACTTGTGTTTTAAGATAATGGCATCTGATTACTTGGAACTAATAATTCATGATCCCCGTACCATGCAGCGAAGTCATCCTCAATGCATTGATCATCATCTCCAAGACCCACTGGGATGAGCTGCTTCCCACCTGGAATCAGACACAGAGCAGGTAAGAAGTGGAAAGCAATAAGAGGAGCAAGATCATATAAGAACTGATCGTGGAACATATATAAACAGAATGTTCCAACAAGTGACTGTACTTTTATCCAATGTTCAAAGAATCAAATTAAGATAATTTCCAGATTTATACTGGCAGACACACTTGTAAATATATCATTGTTATCCGAGGTATACCAAATCTTAAATACACAAAGTTATTATTAAATACATAATTGAGAAAATGTAGTTTATATAAATTTCTGTCATAAATGCAATTAAAACTGAATTTTTTAACTTAAGGTCTAGATCTTGATGAAAACCCACCTTGCTTAGCAATCAGCTCATCCACCACGTTTGCAATCTGTCAATCCATGAAAAAAGAAACAACATTTCAGTGAACAATCAACCACAGCAAAATATATAATGTCCAACTGTCAATATATGAAAATTTGATTAACTTAAGTAAAAGAAAAGCAGAAGCTAGATAGATCTGAAGACCTTGTTAAAATGCTCATATTGCCTGTTCCCAAGGCCAAATACTCCGTACTGGAGATTCTTAAGCCAGTCCCCTCTCTCTTTTCCCTGCACCGCACATGCATAGAAAATTAACCCCAATTTTTACCCAGATTTAAAAACCCAAGAAACTAAGAATCTAGTTTCATATTTTACCTCTGCGAACCATTTGTAGAACCTTGCTGCATTATCAGTAGGCTCACCATCACCATATCTGCAACCAACCAACCGTCACCAAACTTTATAAATTACATGCAACGAAACTATCTTTTATTATCATAGTTGGCATATGCATATCCACATTCAAAACTTAATGATTAAATTGACTCAAAAAATTTATCGCCATATGACTAGGTACATAAACACAAAAAAGAATAAGCAAAAGTTATGGAACCTACGTAGCGAGGAAGAAGAAAGCCAAAGTCTCCTTTTTCAACTTCTCCTCATATTCTTCATCATCAGCAGCATAATCATCCTATCACAATAAAAATCATCCGGATCACATCTCAATAATAGTAGAATAAGCAAAACCATAAGCAGTTTATCTAAAAAGAGAGAAAGCTAATATAAAAACTCACCAAATCAATAACTTTAAACGTAGCCTTCTCATATCTCGCATTACCTTCTTCGGCAAGTGCCTACATCACAAGATCAAAATTGATCTTAATTACTCAGACATGAATCTAATATCAAAATTATAAGATCTCTTACATCATCTAGCAAAGAAACGAACTAGTTAATTAAAAG
This sequence comes from Olea europaea var. sylvestris, assembly GCF_002742605.1. Classification (NCBI taxonomy): domain Eukaryota; kingdom Viridiplantae; phylum Streptophyta; class Magnoliopsida; order Lamiales; family Oleaceae; genus Olea; species Olea europaea. Next base: position 529,105 of record NW_019259379.1, read on the forward strand.
CGTCAAGTCCTTCGTCTTTCCAATATTGACTAGACCGTTTTTGTCCTCTTCTTAGGGAAGAATCTAAATTTTTCTAGTTTTTCACTTTTTATTTTCGACATTTTCCTTTTTTTTTTTTCCCTAGACAGAACAGCAAAAATGTTTACTTTTTTACCTTAGCAAAGCCTTCAGCAGTACCAGTTTGGGTCCCGAAAAAGATGGTGACCTTTTTCTTCCCATCATCAACTTCTTCCAGCTCAGCCACGGCCTTGGGTATCACTAGCTTCGGGGGCTCCACCAGCTTTTTGGCCGATCCCGCAGCCCGACGCCACACTAGTACCACGACGCACCCGATTAGTAGTGCCACGGAGGTGGTAAGCACCATCATCAAGTCCCTGTTCTCCATCAATATCTTCGCCAACGCTGGCGGCACATCCAATGATCCATTCGATTGGTCAACTTTCACGCCCTTGAGGATAGCCGTCAAAAAATCAAACGGAGAGAGCTTCTCTGAGGTAGAATCCATGAATTATCAAACGGGTTTGAGCTAGATTTTTATATAAATCAAGAATTATGGACCCTTTAGCCAAGCAACAAAATTGGGCAAAAATTTCTGAAGAAGTTCAGATAATTTGAAGATAAATTCTCTCTCTTTGTTAATGCGTGTTTTGTTAGGTGAATTTTGTTGAGGGAGTTTAGGTAAATTCGGAGAGACTACGACTGACTTACAAGAAATGGGAGAGGTATGTGCCGTTTATATGGACAGACAGCGGACGCACCAAAACCAGACAATTCAAATCCACCTAACACAATTTAACCATGGTTAGTTGGGAATCTCATGTCTTTTGTTACTAGTGATTTTTACAATACATAATAAAAATGTAAATAATTATTAAGTTAAAAATATGCTCAAAAAACTATGTCGTCCTTATTTGATTGGAATTTAAATTTAAATCAAAATTAATAATTAATTTTAATCGAATATTTTATAAAACTCACAACTTCTCAATTAAATTTCATCAATTTTTATCAAAATCTGCTAAAAATCTGAATTCATCCTCATCAAATAGGAACATGATGTATTTTTCTTCGGAGGTGCTTGCCAAGGAGTCATGGACCAAAATTTCTTTACTCCGGTAAATTGAATCACATGATAGAATCTTATAAAACAATATTGATTTTCAAATATTAACAAAATTAAACACATGACCATGATTGTGTACTCCTCTCTCTTTAAAGCTTCTACATAGAGTGTAACTTGATATTGTAAAAATTCGGACAACAAAGTAGGAGGTTCAATATTTGTAGATCAATAATAATCACGATTGCTAATGAATAACGTTATTCTTTTTTAAATAAAAAATGTAGGCATAATTTTTCATCTTATGTTCAAATGTTGTTTTAGTGGTCAAGCCTTAGAATTTGCCCTTCAATGATCACCAATTCGAATATTCTCAGGGTTGCCGAGGTGAATATGGGGTTGTAATCTTCAGAGTTCCATGAAATTAGTCGATATGCGTGTAAATTGGTCTTGACATCCATGATTATAAAAAAAAAAAACAAAAAAAAAGTTCAAATGTTGTTTTGTTTGTCTTCTTCCACTTGTGTTTTGTCTTCTACTATTTCAACATTTTCATAAGTAACAAAATTTGCCGTCTATGTCCCCACCACGAATAGTAAACAGGGCATGTCATTATGCCCTCGTCTGGCTCCTATTATTTATCATTTTAATATTTAAAGTTGGATTTTTCTTTAAATGATACGTGGTTAAAAATGAAATATTATTTTTAATTTATAAGTAATATTATTTTATTAAAAAATATGTAATTGATAAGAAGAGAGGAAAAAACGAATTTTAATTTTAAAGAAAACCAAACAAAGGCTACAAGTTTCCGTATAAATCGTATTTTATAAATAAAAATAATAATTAAACAGATATAAATGAAGATTTTTTATTTTTATTTTTTTTAATTTTTATCTTTGTATGATCTTCTGAAAATTTCAAATAAGACGGATTGGTAATATCCTCTCGATTAGCTGTTTACCATCCTATCCAAGAGCTGGAGCATGGAAATAAGAAGCTTGTCTAGAAATACCCGTTAAAAGGTAATAAGTTAATACATTTTAATTAAAGAAAGTGTTTTTATTAGTCTATTTGAAATGAAAATGAATGAAATAATATTTTTTTTGAAAAATGAGTGATCAAAAAAGATTTTTTTTTAATTTATTTGTAATATTATTTTATGAAAAATTATGTGATTAAAAATAGTTAAGAAAAAAAAATGAAACTTAATAGGACAAAACGTATATTAGTCTATTTCTGACGATGGTCAATAAAGTCGGTTTTGAATGGGGAAGTAATAAATGGTGTTAATTTCTGGCATGATTTGACTTTATTTATTTATTTACTTATTTAAAGCATAAATTCAATCTCTGAAATACCCGTTTCCGGCTCCTATTGAAACACAACAGAATATGGTATATACTAAGTCCTTGTTGGCCCTCAGGGCACATCTCCAAGTGGTAAAAAGGGAGAGTGGAGAAATCCAACTTTACTTGAGGTTGCTGCATCAAGGGTTCGAATCCTAAAATATGGATTTGGCTCTTGGGTAAGTGCAAGTGTACAAGCAGCATTCCACCATGTACCCTTGGAGGCATAACCTGCGATTTACCTTCCTCACGATGTTCCAGGACAAGGGTGATGGGGGACGCTTAAGGTTAGGGTTTAACCTTTTTTTTTTTACTAAGGCCTTGTTTCTTTTTCTTTTTTTATTTTTATTTTTATTTTTATTACTAAGGCCTTGTTTGGCCTAAAAAATATATTTTTAAACACTGATTTGATATTATTTTAACCACACATTCTTTAATAAAATAATATTACACAAAAAATTAATTTTTTTTATTTTTTAACTATACATTTTCTATCAATACACTATTAAAAATACATTCTTATGAAAATAATGTTGCTCAAATAAGGGCTAAATTAGAGGGAAAAGAAATGCCATAGCTTGTCTCCTTTGACAACGTAAGACGCTGTCCAGTATTTCTCTTGTACGTAAATGCTTTTCATTTGAAATTCTCTATTTTAAATTTACTTTCGATGCTTGCTAACCATTTTACCGCTCTTAATTGATTCGAACGAATAAACAATTTAATTTATAGTAGTACCTGGTCCTGCTTTAGTGCTTGTTTAGTAGTAGTATCTGGTCCTAATTTTGATAATTGATTTTTTTACCTATAGAAATGAAGTGGGTCCTACATATTAGAGAAGAATTTAAAAATGGCGGTTGAAATAGTGAAATAACAATAAAAAAATTGATTTTAATTTACTTTTAAGCTGTATTAGACAAGCTCTTAAATAATAGAGTGGCCGTGTTTGATATTCATAGTTTAGTACCTGGTCCTGCTTCATAATTGCAACATAAATTGGATTAAAATTTCAGTGTCATACATTTTCAATAACTAATGACAAACTAAACAAAACCTTTGTAGAAATCTTACGATTGAAACTTAGTAATTTACTCCAATAAATATCAAATGCTCGAGAGTTCCTTAGAATTTCCCTTTTGTATAAGACAGAGAGGAAAGACAAGAAAATGTTAAATAAAATAAAAAGTAATTTTATAATAAAATAAAAAGATAGTTGAGTTGAGTATCAAAACTAAAAAGTTAAAAAGAATACAAAATTTGATGAGATCCTTGCATGTGATATGCTAATAGCTGTATTGGATTGGAGGCTTTCACGTGCAAACCAACTCATATGAAATATTAATATATTGAGTTGTTCCGCACGCCCAGGCTCCAATTCAGACCCCCCCAATAGGGGAACGCCACTTGGCCCCCTATTTGTAGCCCTGGCTTTGAGCCTGGGCAAGAAGTATTTTTCTAATATATTATACACTCTCTTTGTAATTGTTCCTCTTAATAATAATAATAAATACTTGCTCCCAGGGCACATCCAAGTTGGCGGAACAATCACATTGGGGGGCTCTGGAACCAAGTGTGGGGAGTTCGATTCCTGGTTGGAGCAGCCAAGTGATGTAATAACCAGAGGAAGGGTTGGAGCAGTTTGATGATGTAATAACCATGGAGGAGGGTCCCTTTGGGGAAGGAGTAAAAGCCATGTGGGAACCTGGGAACCAATAAGGGCACAACCTGCGATTTACCTCCACTAGTCACTGAGAGACCGGGGGCTAGAGGTCCAGGATTTAGTCCGGCTAAGCTGGAACACCTGGGTTATCAAAAAATAATAATAATAATAATAATAATAATAATAATAATAAATACCTTCTTGACTTCATAATCTAAGCCTCCATTTGCTAAATTTATGAGTAATACCATTTAGGATAATTGGCGGTACAATATTAGTATAGATGGCACTAAGTGCCATTAAATGAAAGTAATAATTAAATAAATTACATAATTTCACTTTTAGCCCTTGTTTGATCCCCATTAAATTACATTTCATTTTTCTCTCTTCTCTTTTCAATCACACAATCTTTCATAAAATAATATTACACGTAAATCGAAATTTTTTTTTTTTAACTACTCATTTTTTCAACAAAACACTATTCCTCCCATTCTCATTACCAAAAATGGGGGCTAAACGGGGGCTTAATTGAATCAATCATAGAATGTCTGGTGCTAGATAGCATTGAATAATGCAATTTGCACATAAAGAATTATATAATGGTTTGCATAGAAATGATGTATCAGCAAAACAGATGAGAAAGAGGGGGCAAGTAAATTAAGAGCCTTATTTTGTTGTGTAGAATGTATTTTGAAATGTTATATTGATGGATAATGTGTGGATAAAATATAAGAAAGATTTTTAGACTTGCATGTAATATTATTTTATTGAAAAATGAGTGGTTAAAAAAAAAAAAAAAAAATAGGACCAGTCACCAATTAAATATATTATACATATTAGAAGGTCACAAATAAAAGTATTGATCAAAATAAAATTCCTATATATATATATATATATATATATATATATGTGTGTGTGTGTGTGTGTGTGTGTATTTTAGAAAAAAAAATTAAATTGGGGTCAAACAAGCGCCAAGAATAACACGACTTTGTCCGATTGTAGAATTTGAACCATTTATTAATAATAGGATTTGGGTTTTTCTTTTGAGAAAATTAAAATATTTTGTATTCTTGTTGTGGTCCGTTAGATATTAATATAATCACGTACAGTGTAGGTATGAAATTATATCTTGATCTTTAGTGAAATAAAAAAAAAAAAATTTCTCTTCCAACCAATAAATACAAAAACAAGTATTATACACCTAAAAATATATATACAATAGGGATGTAAACGAGTCGGGTCGAGCCGGCTCGCGAACCTAAAGTTTCGGCTCGGGCTCAGCCCGGTTAAAATGGCCTAGTTTTTTTGCGGGCTCAAGCTCGGCCAAAAGAAAAAGGCTCGGCTCGAACTTTTGCTTGGACTTTTTTCGAGCCGAGTTGGACAGGCTCATTCTCTCCTTTTTTTTTCCCCCCTAATTTTTTCCTTAAACTGCTGCCTTCAAGCGGCTCAATTTTTAATTTTTTAATTTGTTTTAATAAAAAGTTCACTGGTCGGCTCGAGCAAAGCCCATGTCTCCTAAATGGGCTTGGGTCCATTGAGCCACGAGCTGAGCCGGCGAACCCGATTGTCATCCCTATATACACACACATTTTGTGTATGATACAATACAGTTACTACTGTGTATTCTAATGCATGCCCATTTATTGACTCCTAATTATAATTAACACTGTTGTGTTAATTTAGTTTTTTTTTTTTTTTTTTGTATATAAATAAAGGGGCATTTGTAAAAAGAGTAATGTTATTCGTAGTGAAAACTGCTAGTAGTCGCCCTATGTGGTATGCACTTAGCAATTTGGTATTTGATACATAGATATGGTAGTTATTTTTTGAATTATACATCAAATGAAAAATTGTCCAGTATACGCCACATAGGGCGACTGTCGTTAGTCTTCACTGCGAATAACATTATTCTTGTAAAAATGTCTAATTTTACATATTTCAATTCAAAAATATCCACTTTTGATAATCTTTGAAAAAATGACCAAATTTGATACCAAATTCTCTATTTTACCCTTAATGAAATAATAAATAATTTTATATTGCACATATCAAATCACAATTAATGTTAAACATCAAAATGTTGATAACAATATTCAGCCTCTGTTTGAGCCACATTTTTACCTCATTAAAATGAAAAATATGACCGTTATCCATCATATCAAACCACTATTTTTGAATTTCTATCTCTGGTGTGGGGCCCATAACGACTTTATTTCTCATTCTCATTATAATGTAGCTCAAACGGGCTCTTCAAGTGCAGGAAAATGTCATGTTCGAAATAAAATGTCATTATAGACATTTAATATGTCGAGAACAACATTTAAAATGTCGAGAGCATTTAATATTATGATTTAACATGTGTACTTTTGAAATATAAACAGATTTAAATATCTAGAACGATATTTGAGATGTCGAGAAAATTATTTTAATGTAACTTCTTATGAAAACTACTTAGAAGTATTCTCGTTCAAATAATTGCAAAAATAAACATTGAAAATTTTGGGATATTTTTATAAATGACTATGTCAAAATGAACTTTTTTTTTAATTTTCTCATAAATAAATAATCGCAGCTTTTTATATATCTACTGAAAATTGACATCTATAATTCTTAATCATTGTTCAGAAATACACGGTTTATTGTCGTCTCTCTGCACGCCAATTAAATATGGTTGGCCCATTTTTTTCAACTCAAATAATTGACCAAAAAATAAAAATAAACAGTCAAAATAAGGCGGGCCCACAAATGTGGAATTATAAACCTTGCAGTGTCCATTTATTCCCAGGTATGGCAACAGCAGTCTCATTTAGCAAAGTCATGGGTTTGATGTGTAATTAATAGCACGAAAGTTTTGACTTAGAAGCCAAGTCCAATGACGGAGTTATTCTGCTCATTAGGATCTCCTCTCGTGTAGGAACAACCTCTTACGTTGACTTTTTACAATAGACGGAATTGAACAACAAACACCGGAAGAAAAAGGAAGGCATTTATATTTTGTATTTATATCTTGGAAAAGCACACTTAGTCGTATTTAAATAATGTGTGATTTTACCTTGGAGAAAGATACTTGGCCAGGTGCCATGTACCTTGAAAAAAGATACTTGTGGCCCCTGGCCACCTAGGCGACGCTAGGGATCTATCGAGATTCTTTTACTTTTAATAAATGGAAAAATATACATGGCCTTGGCCAAGTAGCAGGGTTCTTAACAAATAGGGAAAAGTCGTTTGTCAATCGACACCACAGTTGCAGATGGACATAGGGAACCACACCCAAGGCCTCGTACTCATTCCCGGATGCAAGGGTTTACTTTACACATAATAACCCAAAATTCTACACACGATTTTTCAAACAAAAAATCAAACCTAAGGTTGGCCGTACAGCATTCTATGTGTTCAAGGTTGCTTTAAAAAATTCGATGGATATGTTGACATCTAGATAGGAACGAGCATGTCTACAGATCTCCTCCCCTCTCCTCCATATACATGTTACCTGCACACTTAGACCATATATATTAGAGTTAAAAATTGAGACTTCCTCGATCAAAGGCTAGGATGTCGCGATTGTACGCTCTCTCACGTTCAATTTGGTATGTATGGTGGATAAAGGACCCTTATTCTATACAATATTTTTAAAGTATTGGCATTTCACGTCAAAAAATTGCTACAACAACATTGGTCATAAAAAATAGTATCAACATGGACATGTATCGTTTTACATTCACGTTGACAATCCCATTATCCATATCTATATGCATACACACGTACACATAATGAACTATGCATAAATATTCATTTTTATCCTTTAATTTTCATTTCATTGAACTAGTTTGTGGGATGATTTTGGACTATAAATTTGAAACGTTATGAAAGGTTCCAGCTACCATTTCAAAGTAATCATGGCAATCTTCAAAGCACACTTTTGATTCACAAAATTTGACAAACGACGAAATCACAATAATTGGCCAAAGATGGCTATTCATATTAATTCACATATTAACATCCCATCTTTCAACTTGTTTTCGAGTTATGATTTTCCAAACATCGGGAAGATTTTTGGTATCTATTTTATATTCTCCAATGGAGGCCCTACCTGGGTCCCACTTAGCAAGCCGACGTGGATGAGGTAAGCCGACGTTGATGAACTATCCGCCAAACCCATGAGATGTACCGAGCCCATGTATAACCGAACCTCTTCAAGGAAGTAAGGCGAGGTTCTTTGATCGAACACCCTCTGAATCAAATCTACTAATGTAATTAACATGACAATCCCCTGCCACCGCCGCCATAGCCAACCTATTTGGTCAAGTCTACTGTCGCAAGTTGTAATTGTTAGGTTTTTTATACCCAATAATCCGGGCGATGATTTAAAATAGCTGTCGAATTATTTATCGACACCATGGATTTGGCTCGACTCGGAGACGAACTACACTTTTGGATGGCTCGAGTTTGGGTTGGATGATTATTTGGTTAGTTGGACCATTTAGTGATTAATATGGAGTTGAAAATTGGCCCATTAGTTTAGGTTATATGGCAGTCCACTTAAAAATCTCTTGGCCCATATTTGGTGACCTAAACTAACTTATATATATGTATCTATCTCCCAGCCGTTTTGGTGTGTGTGTGTGTTGTAGCAATGAAGAGGAGAGTTGAGAGAAGAGAGGCAACCGAGAGAGAGGAAAGCCATGTGAGGTTGTGAGTGGGATTCAACCATTGTGATATATTCGTCTTCCTCTCCATACCTTTGTGGATTGCTAACACCACCACCCTTCTCCTTTGTGGGGTTAGAGAGAAAGAGAGCAATCCAAAGTGAAGGCGAAAGTTTTGGGTCGAGCCTAGATAAATCGGTGTTCGTTTGATTTTTTCTGAGCCAGGAATCAAGATTTATCAAGGGATTTCCGCTACAAATGGTATCAGAGCCTGTGTTGTTGATAAATTTGTGATTTTTGGGGCTAAAAACGGGGTGGAAGTGGTCAGAAACGGATCTGGAAATCAGAGGCAGAAACTGTTCAATTTTTTCAATTTTCTGCCAGATCTGTTTTGGCGTTTTCTAGTGAAATCAAAAGGAGTTTGGCAAAATGGATACCACCGATGGACTGTGCAGGCGGAGAAGAAGTCAGAAGGGTGACAGGTCGTCGACGTGTGGCCAACCGGTGCCAGCGCGTTGGGATTCCGATATGGCGCGTGCAAGCGCGTGGTTGACAATCTGGCGATGATGTCTTCGGACAGAATGTTGCTGGAGATGAGACGGACCCTGTGGTGTTGTCGGATTTCAGTTTGGAGCAATACAGTGAAAGTTGGACGATTTTGCCATTGGACATTCGGGTGTTGGGTGCTGTTTTCGTGTTGCTATGATTGCCGTTGACTTCAGGATGAATAGCGATATTCCTAAAGTGGTGAATTCGCATGTCTCGATATTTACGGACCTTCAAACGTGGTCCGCTCGGTATCGTATTCTTTATCTTTTATTATTGCAGTTAAAATTATTATGTAAAGTAATTTATTTTTTGCATTAGAGGTCATCGTGAGAGGTGACATTAGATTTGGGGTTACCATGAAGGGGTAACCATTGCCTGTTGCTAGACCTAGAAATTATTTGTTAATTATTTGTCTTAAATTTTTTGTGAATTTGCTGTCAATTTTTCTACACCGATAGAATTGCATGTGACCTTAGGAAAATTTACTTGACTGTTCTATGTGAATTATGTGTCAGTACTTTGCTTGTGGTTATTATTTGGTATTGTTGGCATGTATAAGTCTCAGGCAAGTGCGAAAAATAAAATATATTTTAACTGTGGTAAAATTTGAGCATAATTGAAAGAAATTGTCATAGGATGATAATAAAAGGAAAGATGATAATAGAGATGAGGCGAATGTGACTTTAGGGTCGAGTAGTGATCCTAATGAGGTTTAATGAGAGAATAAACCTGGTTCTTGCATTGCATTTGTGTGTAATCCTTTCTGCATGTATGTGGTCACTTAATTTTGTTGCAATGTTGATGTTACACTTTCTATATGTTTGATGTGTATAATACATGAATTAGAGTGATCTTGTTACTTTGTGTAATATGTTTACATGCATAGTGGGTTAAGTTTTGTAGCATACTCTATTTGCTCTATAAATGGTGTGAGAGTGTGGTAGTGAGAAGAAAGTTGGGTAGTCGTTTCTCTCCTTTATCTTTGTGAGCCTGTGTGATTTGTGAGATTATGTGAGGTAGCCATGTTAGAGTTACCTTCTTTATCTTTGTGAGCCTTGTTTGTGAGCGTTGTGAAGTAACCGACTCTTTCTTCGATTTTTCTTTGTGAGTGCCACCTTCGCCGTTTTCTTTGTGGGTTTTTTTGGAGTTTTGGTGATTGGAGTAACATTTATGGTCACCGAAAGGTGTTGATTTGTCATAGTGAGTTTGAGATGCATTAGCAGTGAGTTGGATGTTTTTTGGTAAGGTGGAGTATAGATGCCTAGATGTGCATTAGTGATATGCACGAGGGATGTAGAGTGTGACATTTGGATCACGAGTGGAGATGTGATCAAATGTGTAGAATCCTTTATCTGTGAAAGAGACCCTGTACAGATGGAGTGCAAGAGAGGCACTTTCATCACTCCTGTAAGGTAGAATCCTATTATCCACGTAGGTTGGGAGAAGTGATGTGGTGATAGAGGATTATCCCGAGAGCTTAGGATCCATTATGACTTGCCAGTTATACATGAGTTGAGTGATTGATTTAGTGAGCATTGTGGGCGATGAGAGGAGATATGTGTTCTCGAGGTGTGAACAACACGGAATGAGATATGATAAGTGTGGTGAGATCTTTCATGGGGTCATTTATGCATGTGTTGCATATATGGTTGACCGTGGTTTGATTAACTAGGTGTTAATCCATGGTTCTGTGTGAACATGATTTTTGAAAAGATCTGTGTGTGTTATGTTGGAAAAAATGGTTAATGGGTCAACTTTGAGCCCAAATTTCAGTGGGATCCACCTCTTAATTAATACGGGACCTAGCATATTCACGTTCTACTCCGCTAGATGATTAACGTGATATATTTATTTATCGAAAACCATTTAAAATTGAATGAAATATTAAGTGTTAAAGTAACCCACATAAACTAAGGATTATGGAAGAATTTGATTTTCCAAACACTTATCCCACATAGGAAAGTTAGGAAAGTTTGGTATAGTTTATAAGGTGGAAGTTTGGAATTGGGTTTGGACCCCAAGGGGTACCAATAGTTTTTGGAAGGGGGAAGACCTATATCCTATTGGGTTCGGTTATAAACCCACACGCGCGCGCCGTCGTCGCTCGTCCGATCGGCCAGCTCGGCTCGGCACGAGCACGTGTCCGTGTTCGTGTCCGAGTCCGAGTCCGATTCGGTGCGGGTGCGGGTGGACATTTACACTATATTAACTTTTTGGACAAAATTTATTGAAAATTTTGGGCCAAATTGTAAATAATCAGATTCTTGGGTACAATATGAAATTTAAATTTTGGCTTATTCCGGGTGTTTTATTTTCTTTTAACAGTCGACTGTTTCGACTGTT
>NW_019259379.1:541529-567314 GCF_002742605.1 Olea europaea var. sylvestris
ACACCATTTTCATTGCAAACTTTCTGTGCTTTGAATCTCATTTCCCTCTCTCTCTCTCGTTCTGATATTGTCTCGAAGTAAAACACACTTCGTTGAGTTCCTTAGAACTCCTGCAGATTGCAGTTCTACTTCCGTAGGAGACGAAAATTCGTTCTATCCTGGAAAATGATTGCTGGACGCTTTTAGCACCATTGAAGGCAGCAAATTCGTTTTAAGGAAATATCGTGAAATCGGTGGGCTCGAATTACAATTGTGGATCCTGTTGATCAATTATTACATTCAAGTGATTCTGTCGGATTATTTTTTGAAGGAGTAACTTCAAACTCCAGAAACAACAATCTTAAAACGAATTTCTTATTATTATTTTGTTTCTGTTTCTACTCCTTCTTACCGTTGATCTTCTGATTGTGTTTCAGAAATGACAACTTCTGGTACTACACTCCTGAATACGACCGAGGAAAAACCAGAAAAGTTTAATGGGTCAGATTTCAAGCGTTGGCAACAAAAAATACTTTTTTATTTGACGACATTAAATCTGGCTAAATTTCTCAAAGAAAACGCGCCTTCATATACCGAGCAAGACAGTGATGCTGAAAAATTGGCTGCGGTTGATGCATGGAAGTATTCTGATTTCTTATGCAGAAATTCTGTACTTAATGGATTGGATAACACATTATATAATGTGTACTGCAATGCCAAGTCCGCAAAAGAACTGTGGGAAATCTTTGGACACAAAGTACAAAATCGAAGATGCCGGCACGAACGGCACGAAGAAATTCATTGTCGGTCGTTTTTTGGATTATAAAATGGTTGACAACAAGACTGTCATATTCCAAGTTCAAGAACTTCAGATCATACTTAGCAACATTCATGCTGAAAGAATGAAACTAAGTGAATCATTCCAAGTCGCTGCACTAATTGAGAAATTACCACCTTCATGGAAGGATTTCAAGAATTACCTAAAACACAAGCGGAAAGAAATGAAACTTGAAGATATCATTATCCGATTGAGAATAGAAGAAGACAATCGCAAAACGAAAAAAAGGAATGGTGCATCTAATTCGATGGAATCAAAAGCGAACATTGTAGAAGGAGACTTCAAGACAAGCAAAAAGAGGAAGCACAATGGGGAAGCACAAATTGGTTCTTCAAAAACTGCTAAAAAGTTTAAAGCCAACTGTTACAATTGTGGCAAGGCAGGACATCGATCAAAGGACTGTCGAAAGCCAAAAAATGTGAAAGGAAAAACTAACCAGGCCAATGTAACAGAACATGAGAACCTCACTGATAAGGTACAAGACATGAATCTTTCTGCGGTCGTCTCTGAATGCAACTTAATTGGAAACACTAAGGAGTGGTGGGTAGATACTGGAGTTACTCGTCACATATGCTCAAACCGCGGGATGTTCTCTACCTACAAAGCAATGGATCATGATGAACATCTCTACATGGGAAACTCGTCATCTTCCAAGGTAGAAGAACATGGGAAGATAGTTCTGAAAATGACAAGTGGAAAAGAGTTCACTCTAAATGATGTTCTTCATGTGCCCGATATTAGGAAAAACTTTGTATCTAGTTCTCTACTAAGTAAGAACAGGTTTAGGCTAGTATTCGTCTCAGACAAATTTGTACTCTCAAAGAATGAAATGTTTGTAGGAAAAGGCTACCTGAATGAGGGGATCTTTAAATTAAATGTAATGACTGTTGTACCTCCAATTATGAATAAGAATAAATCTTCTTCTTACTTGCTTGAGTCATTTAACATTTGGCATGAACAATTAAGACATACAAGTTATAACACTTTGTGTAGACTAATCAAATCAGATTTATTACCAAAGTGTGATTTAAACCCTAATCACAAATGCGATATATATATAGAAGCCAAAATGTCTCGTCTACCCTTTCGTTCTGATTGAAAGAAGTACCGAACCCCTAGATTTAATTCACACCGACATATGTGATTTAAAATTTGTTCAAACTAGAGGAGGTAATAAGTACTTTATCACTTTTATCGATGATTGTACTCGATATTCCTATGTGTATTTGTTCAAAAGCAAAGACGAAGCAATTGAAGTGTTTAAACACTACAAGTTAGAAGTTGAAAATCAACTTAGCAAAAAGATTAAGGCCATAAGAAGTGATAGAGGTGGTGAATATGATTCACCATTTGAGAAATTCTGTTCGGAACATGAAATTATTCATCAAACTACCGCGCCTTATTCTTCTCAATCTAATGGTATTGCTGAACGCAAGAATCGAACATTGAAGGAGATGATGAATGCTATGTTAATAAGTTCTGGATTACGGCAGAACTTGTGGGGGGAAGCCTTGCTTTCTGCCAACTATATTCTTAACAAACTACCACATCGAAAAACGCAAAAGATACCTTATGAAGTATGAAAATGTCACAAACCTAATTATAAATACTAGAAGGTATGGGGATGTTTGGCTAAGGTAGTAGTTTCTAAACCTAAAAGGGTTAAGATAGGATCTAAAACCATTGATTGTGTATTCATTAATTATGCCTACCATAGTAATGCGTACAGATTTATGGTATATAAGTCTGAAATACCTGATATGCATGTTAATACAATTATTGAATCAAGGGATGCTACATTTTTCGAAAATACTTTTCCTTATAACATGCAAGGTGAATCAAATTCACAAAAGAGATCTCGTGAAAACAAAGAGACTATAGATCAAGAATCTATAAATGAACAACCTAGACGAAGTAAGAGGGCTAGGACGTCAACCTCCTTTGGGCCTGATTTTCTAACATATTTGTTAGAAAATGAACCTCAAAGTTTTAAGGAGGCTATGGCATCAACCGAAACTTCGTATTGGAAAGAAGCTGTTCATAGTGAAATTGAATCCATACTACAAAATCATACTTGGGAATTAGTAGACTTCCCTCCCGGTAATAAGCCTTTGGGATATAAATGGATTTTCAAAAGGAAAATGAAAGCAGATGGATCAATTGACAAATATAAAGCAAGACTTGTCGCTAAAGGCTACAAGCAAAAAGAAGGTTTTGATTATTTCGATACCTATTCTCCTGTGACAAGAATCACATCCATTCGTATGCTTATTGCAATAGCAGCATTGAATGGTTTGGATTTACATCAAATGGATGTTAAAACGGCATTTTTGAATGGGGAATTGGATGAAAAAATTTATATGAAGCAACCTGAAGGATTTGTGGCCTGAGGACAAGAAAAGAAAGTGTGTCGACTTGTTAAATCATTATATGGATTAAAACAAGCTCCTAAGAAATGACATGAAAAATTTGACATGGTTATGATGTCAAATGGTTTCAAAATTAACGAGTGTGACAAATGTGTTTATGTCAGGAACACTCCAAATGGATATGTCATGGTATGTTTATATGTAGATGACATGTTGATTATGGGTAACAATGATACCATAATTCAAACTACAAAAAGGATACTAACAAGTAAATTTGAAATGAAGGATTTAGGTGTGGCCGATGTTATATTAGGAATTAAAATTTCTAGGACATCTGATGGTCTCATATTGTCTCAATCACACTACATTGAGAAGATTCTTGATAAATTCAAGAAATATAATATTATTCCTATGAAAACACCTATGAATGTTAGTATGCATCTTGTTTCCAATCCTGGTGATAGTAAGTCTCAATTGGAATACTCTCGTATCATTGGCAGTTTAATGTATATCATGAATTGCACTCGACCTGATATTGCCTATTCAATTAGTAGGCTAAGTCGATATACAAATAATCCAAGCACTAATCATTGGAAGGCTATTATTAGAGTTTTAGGGTATTTAAAATATACCCAAAATTTTGGATTGCACTACTCAAGATATCCAGCAGTACTTGAAGGATACTGTGATGCAAATTGGATATCAGATACTAAAGACTCCAGATCAACAAGTGGATATGTCTTTACACTTGGAGGTGCTGCAATATCATGGAAATCTTCAAAACAAACATGTATAGCTAGATCAACAATGGAATCTGAATTCATTGCATTAGACAAAGCCGGAGAAGAAGCCGAATGGCTACAAAACTTTCTAGAAGATATTCCATGTTGGATAAAACCTGTGCCTGCTATATGTATCTATTGCGATAGTCAATCAGCAATTGGTAGGGCACAAAATTCAATGTACAACGGTAAACCTCGACATATACGTCGTAGACACAATACTGCTAGACAATTGCTCTCTACAAGCATTATCTCTATGGAGTATGTGAAATCAAAAGAGAATATTACGGATCCGCTAACTAAAAGTTTAATAAGAGAGCAAGTCGAAAGTTCATCGAAGGGGATGAGATTAAAACTAATAAAATAATCAAAAGTTTCCATGGTGGCAACCCAACCTAATTGACTGGAGATCCCAAGATCTAGGTTCAATGGGACAACCGAACTATGAAAAACTTAATATGCACTGGGAAGATTGTACTTCTACCCATTCCTATGATGAGCCAGTGCCCAGCTGCCGCGAAATAGGTTAAGATATGCTTTTAATGATTTCTATATCTTGATTCGTTCAAGTGGAGTATAGCAGAATACTCTTTATGAAAATCACATATGTGAGTGAGAAGGGGCCTCTTCTAAGAGAATTAGGTGAAGATGAATTCTCTAAAAATCACTCATGAACCAGGAGGTGTCCAAGGCCAAAATGGACACAAACGTGAGAACCAATTGTGTTCGAAGAAAACTGTGTGACTTCTATTGTCTAGGTTTCCATAAACGGCTGACTGTTCAAAGCAACTTGCTACTGATTGGCTAAGGAATTCCAATAGATTTTACTAGGGAAAGTTCAAAGTCATTGACTACTTATCCCGATACAGTCTTCTTCAATTTTTTTCTTTGAAAAACATATCAGATGTTATCGTTTGGAATAAGACCAACATATTTCATTCATGTGGGGGATTGTTGGAAAAAATGGTTAATGGGTCAACTATGAGCCCAAATTTCAGTGGGACCCACCATTTAATTAATACGGGACCTAGCATATTCACGTTCTACTCCGCGAGATGATTAACGTGATATATTTATTTATCGAAAACCATTTAAAATTGAATGAAATATTAAGTGTTAAAGTAACCCACATAAACTAAGGATTATGGAAAATTTTGATTTTCCAAACACTTATTACACATAGGAAAATTAGGAAAGTTTGGTGTGGTTTATAAGGTGGAAGTTTGGAATTGGGTTTGGGCCCCAAGGGGTACCAATAGTTTTTGGAAGGGGAAAGACCTATATCCTATTGGGTTCGGTCATAAACCCACACGCGTGCGCCGCCGCCGCCCGTCCGACCGGCCAGTCTGCTCGGCACGAGCACGTGCCCGTGTTCGTATCCGAGTCCGGTTCGGTGCGGGTGGACCTTTACACTATATTAACTTTTTGGACAAAATTTATTGAAAATTTTGGGCCAAATTGTAAATAATCAAATTCTTGGGTACAACATGAAATTTAAATTTTGGCTTATTTCGGGTGTTTTATTTTCTTTTAACAGTCGACTGTTTACCGACCAAACAGTCGACTGTTAGCCGACTGTTAACCGACTTAACAGACACGACTTTTAAGAACAACATGTCTGTTCGGATTTTTGAGGCTTGTCTGAAAGGTGATGACTGTTCGAATGGCCACGAACAAGTCTATAAATAGCCAGCCTTTCTACCAGAAAATTTACACCATTTTCATTGCAAACTTTCTGTGCTTTGAATCTCATTTCCCTTTCTCTCTCATTCTGATATTGTCTCGAAGTAAAACACATTTCGTTGAGTTCGTTGGAACTCCTGCAGATTGCAGTGCTGCTTCCGTAGGAGACGAAAATTCGTTCTATCCTGGGAAACGATTACTGGACGCCTTTAGCACCATTGAAGGCAGCAAATTCGTTTTAAGGAAACATCGTGAAATCGGTGGGCTCGAATTACAATTGTGGATCCTGTTGATCAATTATTACATTCAGGTGATTCTGTCAGATTGATTTTCGAAGGAGTAACTTCAAACTCCAGAAACAACATGTTATCCTATATATATCTTCATCGCATGATTGTTTGTTCACTGTAAATACTTGTTTCTACTTGAGTATTCTTGACCTTAACCCTGGCTAGTACATGGAGGAAGTATGGTATGTGATGCGAACCCCGTAGCAACGTTGACTACGAAACTCACAACAAGATTGACGAACTCAAGAAAGCCAAATTAATTCAAGAGTTTAGAATTAACCCAAAAGAAAGTCGAACCAAAAAATCCAACAAGAACGATGCTTGAAAGACCCCTTGATCACGTAATCTAAGAATTAAATTCAGTTGTTTGAATGCCACAAGTTAACGCTTGATAAGTTCGAAGTTGTTCAGTGAAGAATGATGAAGAGAAGACAATACGCCTCACTTTAATTCAATATCAACAATATCAAAAGTTTTTAACAATTGAATGGAAACTCCTACTTATACTAAACCTAAAAACTAGGTAAAAATCGTGCAAAAGTCGATCATAATCCCCAAAATATGGAAAAGAATCAAAATCTAACAAATTATGGAAAAATACCAAAAATAGGAAATTCGCCAAAAAAATGGCCTATGCGGCCGCATGGTGTATTTTCATGCAGTCGCATGGTTCAGTCTAGTTGGCTCCTTGAGTTTCAATAAGCCTCCATGTGGTCGCATGGTGTTTTACCTATGCAGCTTGTTTTCAGCCTCCAGTTTCGTCGCTTGATAACAAATTGATCCAAGTTGATTCGACTTTCGACCCGAACATGAAAGTTGCTCCATTTTGAGTCCCGAACATGGTTCCATCAATGGTTTCTTGAACGAGCAATCCCATTGCTTGTTTCACTTTTTTTGCCCTTGGTCGCGTCATTGGTTCGCCATCGACTATCAACGGGTCTCATCTCGCACTCGCCTTCGTCGAGCTCGACTCCTAGATCATATCAGTATGTGTTTCGGTTCGAAATATGAGGTAAGGTCTGTGATTCCAATTTTATTGGATTACCTTGATTGTGCAAGTATAAACTGTGTGTTTTGGTTGCTTGCAGATTATTGGGTATCAAGGTGGAGATTGTTGGATTTTTGATACCCAATAATCCGGGCAATAATTTAAAACAGTTGTCGGATTATTTATCGACACCATGGACTTGGCTTGACTCGGAGACGAGCTACACTTTTGGATGGCTCGAGTTTGGGTTGGATAATTATTTCGTTAGTTGGACCATTTAGTGATTAATATGGAGTTGGAAATTGACCTATTAATTTAGGTTATATGGCAGCCCACTTAGAAATCTCTTGGCCCATATTTGGTGACCTAAACTAACCTATATATATGTATCTATCTCCCAGCCGTTTTGGTGTGTGTGTGTTGTAGCAATGGAGAGGAGAGTTGAGAGAAGAGAGGCAATCGAGAGAGGGGGAAGCCATGTGAGGTTGTGAGTGAGATTCAACCATTGTGATATCTTCATCTTCCTCTCCATACCTTTGTGGATTGCTAACACCACCACCCTTCTCCTTTGTGGGGTTAGAGAGAAAGAGAGCAGTTCAAAGTAAAGGCAAAAGTTTTGGGTCGAGTCGAGATAAATCGGTGTTCGTTTGATTGTTTTCTGAGTCCGGAATCAAGATTTATCAAGGGATTTTCGCTACAGTAACTTATGGAAGGGAAGTTGGCATTAGTAGTAATACACTGTGATTGATTGATGCCCATGATGAGAAGTTCATCCTTAAAGGATATGCTCACATGTCTTCTCATCCAACGGTCTATATTCACTATCTCGCACTATAATAGCTCACACTTAATGTCATTCAAGGGTAATGCATGTTTGGACTTTGATACTACGAGGATGTTTAAGCCATATTATTTTGGTAATAATGTATTATTGAATAGTGTATTGATGGAAAATGTGTGGTTAAAAAATAAGGAAAAGTTTTTTATCTGCGTGTAATATTATTTTATTGAAGAATGTGTGGTTGAAATGATATCAAATTACTATTTAAGAATGTATTTTTTGGAATAATGTGGCTCAAACAGGCCCTATAACTTTGCTCTCTATATTTTCCACTTTGCTCCCAATACCGACCCTTTTTTATATTGGAGGCTCACGTTAAAAGCCCTCCCACACTTATACATTTTTTCCCAAAACTGACTTGACCATCTTGGGTGCGCATGGCTGGTTCCACCCCCATCAGAGAAGGTCACGTGTAACTAACGGTTTGTCCTAGTGTGCAGGAATAAAACTTAAACCCAACGGTTTGAAAAAAACTCAAACTTAAACCCAACGGTTTGGTCCGATTTTAAACCGCCGATTTCTTCATATGTTTTTTTGTCTGTCTATTTTTACGACATTAAAATTTTTGGGACAAAAAAATGAAAATTTGGACCATTATCCCACAAGTCCAATCGCATTTGTTGACCTGTTGTTTCATGCATGAGACCCAGCCTCCTCTCCAACGATCAATTTTCTCATTATGATAACATGGAATATATGGCTTAAACATGGACTAAATATATCTACTATAAATTTAAATATCTACTAAATCAAAGTGAAATCACAATAAACTAAAACGTGGTTTTTTTTCCCAATTTTGTTCACCTTTTATAGTTTAATAACGTTATGATAATGGTACAATATAAGTCTACTAAACGAGATATAAAGTCCAAAAAAACATAATGATATTGAACAAGACCTCGTGATCATCATAGCTGGAAAAAAATGTTATTGGTTAGACAAAGAGAATAACCAACCATAATAATAAAGCAGTTGTTTATAATATCTAAACATAACAATTACATAAGCTTACGTTTGTAAGTTGTTACGAAATGCATTTAATTTCAGATTCTTACCTTAATTTGCTCAAAAATATTATTAATTTGAAACTTTATTCGTAGCAAATATTATCTCCAAAGACCTATGATCTCTTTGTCTCCGATTTGGTATAATGGACTACAATTCAACTTTGAAGAGACGTAAAAAATCTGAAGAAGAAGAGTGTGTGGTGCTAGTGACTCAAGCCTATGTCGGGTGTCAGCTGGAGTTTATATGAATTTTGAAGAGGAAAATGGTTTTTGATAGATTATGTTCGTTTTGAAAAATTAGGATTATTAGGTAATAATAATATATATGTATTAAAAAATTAGAAATTGACAAAAATACTCACAAATGACAAAACTATTGAATTTTATATATTTGGATGAATTTTCAAAAAATTTCAATTTTTCATTTTTTTTATTTTTATATATTTTTTGCCGGTTCGGTTTGGTTTTAAACTGCAATTGAAATTCTCAAACCTAAATCGAACCATTTTGACCGGTTTGGTTTGGTTCAAAACATTTCGTTAACCGGGTTCACGTGGCACCAAACCGACAGTTTCTAAAATGCGGTTTCGGTCCGATTTTCGGGTTTTACGGTTTTTGCTTACAGCCCTACTTTTGAACCACTCATTCTTCTAAAATCATTATTCAAAACATTATTTTTCCCAAATAATGATTGTCATCAGGGAGAGTACTTCTGAAGTGAAGATTGATATCCCTGCTGCCCGTTAAATCTCCATACCTTAAAACACAACGGACTAGATATAAATATGTAATTGCAAAACCATGAATAAAAGGCAAGTGAGATGCATAAAGTTATTTTAAGTAGCAGGCATGCATATATGCTCATTTTTTAACATAAACTGGGACACGCTTGTAGTACCAGGACTTTAATAACAAGACAACACGACTTTCCTAATGAGGCAAATTAACTGAAATGAGCACTTGTAAAGCAACAAGACATTAATATGGCAAAAATACCAATATTACTAGAAACACCATATAGGATCAACGCACAAAGACACCGTTGTATTTTCTTGCAAGCTCTTTACTGTCAATTGTTCCTATGTATTCCTCCTTTGGTATTTCCTGATTTACTGCTTTGCCTCCATAACGTTTACGAGCCTCGTTGCTGTCAATTGTCTGTTGATGGCCCTCTTTCCTTGGCAGTATCATGTCATGTTCACTAACTTGTGGTTGCTGTGTGTATTTAGGCTTCAGATTTTCATGTGTCATAACTTTGCCATTGTCATATGGCGGTCTGCTATTATTTGCCATTTCATAGTATGAATCTTTGACTGGAGGTGTATGCTCTGGTCTCTTTCCAGAAAGAGAACCAAATGAAGGGTTTCTATCGGCTTTTGGGGAATCGGAAGTATAACCAATGTCAGATTCTGGTTTACCCTGCAGAGGACTTGGCACAAATGACCTATCTTTTGTTGTGTCATAGTATTTATCTTTCTTTGGTGGCGTGGTGTCGGGAGCATAATAATGTGGATGCTTTCCAGTAGGATGAACAAATGAAGTCTGTTTATCATCTTTTGGAGATTCCACAGTATAATCATTGACTGATTCTGGTTTGCTCCTTGGAGGACTATGCACAATTGGCCTGTAGTTCGCTGTTTCGTAGTGCTTGTCTTTTTTTGGTGACGTGGGAATGGAGGCACTATACTGTGGATGCCTTTCGGGAGAAAGCTGAAACGAAGGCTTCCAACTGGTTTTTGAGGATCGAGTATCAGTTTCTGGCTTGCTCCATGGAGGACTATGTCCAATTGGCCTATTTCTTGATGTTTCATGGTATGCGTCTTTCTTTGGTGATGTGGAGATAGGAGCCGTATACTGTGGATGCCTTGCAGCAGTAGGCTCGAACAAAGGCTTCCAATCAGATTTTGGGAATTGAGTATCAGTTTCTGGATTGCTCCGTGGAGGACTATGCCCAATTGGCCTATTTCTTACTGTTTTGTGGTATGCATCTTTCTTTGGTGATGTGGAGACTGGAGCAGTATACTGTGGATGCCTTGCGACAGTAGGCTCAACCAAAGGCTTCAAACCTGCTCCTGGGGATTGCGTATCAGTTTCTGGCTTGCTCCATGGAGGACTATGCCCAATTGGCTTATTTCTTGCTGTTTCATGGTATGCATCTATCTTTGGAGATGTGGAGACAGGATCGCTATACCGTGGGCGCCTTGCTGGCTCAAACAAAGGCTTCCAACCGGTTTTTGGAGATTGAGTGTCAGTTTCTGGTTTGCTCCGCGGAGGACTATGCCCAATTGGCCTATTTCTTGCTGTTTCACGGTAGGTGTCTTTCTTTGGTGATGTAGAGATCGGAACTGTATACTGTTGATGCCTTCCAGGAGGAGGAACAAATGAAGACTTCCTGTTAGCACCTTTTGGGGATTCCATACCATAATCAGTGTCATATTCTGGTTTAGTATGTACCGGCTTAGGCAAGTAAGACCCTCCATATCCCCCATGCCAGTGATAATTTTCGTCATCTGAATCATCAGTGCTGTGATCATCATTATCCCATGAAAAGGGGCTATGATTCTTATAGCCTGCAGAGTTCCAGGGCGCACCCTTGAGAAGCTCCTTAGGGGAAAATCCCTCCACTTTCATGGGTGATTCATAGGCCCCGATCGAAGGAAAGTGAGAGTACTTATTAATATCATAGCCATGGTCTTTGAACAAGCTTATTTGCGGAGGACGACATACTCCGTGGTGATCATCATTTACATGATCAAACCGGAAAAATCTTTCTGTTTGGCTCATATGGCTTTGTGTGTAAACAGTGGAAGAATAATTTAGCATAGAATGCTTCTTACCTTGAGAATCGTAGCCTTTTTCCCCCAATTCTTCGGCAGATGGTTTGGTCCTGCTGCTGAACCAGGCCATGAATTTGAAACACAAACTCTGTAAGGAACTTCAAATTTCTGCACTCCTAGTTCAAGAATGGTTCTGCTTATATAGAGATTAATTCTATTATCAAACATGAAAATCCAGTGTAGTGGTATGTGGTATTGGTATAATTCTAAGATTCTTCCATTACATGAAAGAAGAATCAAATTCTATATAAAGATTGAAATGTGGATGGGATCATTTTGTGTTACATTAGATAGATGTGAATCTCTCATTCGGTTCCAACAAGGCAAGAATAATCACTGTGGCATTGGGCAACTTTTAAATAAATTATTTGCAGTGTGATAAGACAGAATTATTTTGCCTTTGAAAATGGAATCTATTCCGGCCGAGCTAGTCTAATGTGCCAAGCATATGATTCGTTTATTTGGGCATCAAGCTTAATTCAATTCGAGATGCAATTAGATTAAGAAAAAAAGAATAACATATATATTCTGTTGAAGCTAGTCTAATTTGTCATGTAGAAGATTCACTTAATTTAGGTGTCGAGTTTAGATTTAATTTTAGCATAGTATCCGATTAATGATCAGACTGAGCAAGTATTAATGAACATATTCCACTTGAGGTAGTCTAATGTGCCTCACACACAATGAACTTAATTTAGATGTCGAGCTTAAATTCAATTTGAGTATACTATCTTATCAATGATTAAACTGACAAAGTCGTGATTTTTTTATTTTTATTTTTTTTGAAAAAACAATGGGCTAATTACTAATATCAACTTTAGACGACCTACCTATACAAATCAACTGGAGTTGTGTTGGATACAAGTTATTTAGCACTTGAAAGCTTAGCCAAGCATTTACGAAAACAGAAACTATTCAAAAAAGTGTGCTAAGAGTATCATTTGCTTAGTGCCATCTGCAAAAAAATGAAAATGTTAACCTTTTAGCTCATTTGAGTCAGTGATAATTTTTTCGAAATTTTTTCGCAAACTCCCTAAAAAAAAATAAGTGTTATTTAACATTTTTCTTCACCAAAATACTATTTTTACTTGATATTTTTTACACCACTGCTTTACCTTTCTTTTGTAACAAAAGCATTATGCGTGTTACACGTGCAATTTACTATATTACACATATTTTATCGTTTGTTTCAACTAACCGCCGCCTCTCCACCATTGACTTAAAAATTATTTTTGCTACTGTCATTATCACTTCTTGTTTCGACATCCAACATGCCACGACGCTGATAAGCAAAGCCAACAACCACCATAGCAAGTTGTGAATCACTATAGACATATCTACTAAAATTCTGCTGCATGTACAGACCCTGTTACATGCCAAACATATTATGGGGGTGGGTAATTTTTTTTTAAATAATCACCACCCCCTCACCCAGCATGTGAGGGGGCCTGTACATCAGGCATTTTCCTATTTACTACTATTGCCACCTCCATTCAACTTCATGAATAGGAGTGTGATCAGTTCAAGATCCATCATCATAATTTGCTAATAAACATAATATTAAGATTTAGAATTCCATATTATAAAGTCAACATTTTCAGAAGAAGTAACCAAAATCTTTATATATTGGTTAATATTTCTATTTTTGTTCGGTGTGAGATTTATCCGTTAACGTGACCCTCCAAAATGATGACTCATTTGAGCACATTAATCTTAAATTTTTGTGCTTGTTTGATTCTTAATTTAATCGAATCGCTAGCTCATTTAAGCTAAATGATCTATGAAATTGTATTGAGTAGTGAAATCTCATTATAAAAGGTGAATCTTATCAAAGTGAGTAGCTTAACTCTTATATGTTATGTACTTATTTTATCATTATTCAATGTTTGATATTTCCCTCAACATGTCACCATAAGAAGCAACTCGTTTGGATGTACTAGTCTTGAAATTTGTTTGCTTGTCTGAGTTTTAGTTGAAATATATTGCTCATTTAAATTTACTGTGTATGTTTTTATGTTAAGATTTGAGATTTTATTTTAAAGGGTCAATGTTAAAAATAGAGGCACAAGTCCATATATGTTGGTTAATATATTAATTTTTATTTGATGTGGAATTTAAACATGTCATGCAAGATGACAGCTCATTTGAGCACATTAATTTTGAAATTCGTATGCTTGTTCAAGTCTTAATCGAATCGAATTCTGTGTTCGAATTTAGCGAACAGTTAGAATGTTTCACGCAAATAAATATCAACTTCGACTTAAATACTAAAATTGAAATGATCGAATAATTTGGAAAATGAAGACAAAGATAGATCTTTTGCGCCAATTATCCTATAACTTATTATATATCCTTCTGACCAGCTACTTGCATAACCAAATTATACACAAAGCACAGTAGCAAAATTACATTCTAGTGTCCATTAAAATATTTTTGAAAGATTATAAAAATATAAGTCACCTAAATTAGAAAAAGAGCAAATAACATATAAAAATAACATTTCAATACACATTCGATGAAAAAAGAAATATATAATATTATCAATATGTTCAAATAAGAAGCAAGTTACAAGCAACCAATATATAAAAATTATTATTTTTAATAAAATCTTAATTAAAAATGGATATTTTTCTATAGAAAAATTGGAGGAAACTATAAAAAAGGAGAGAGTAAAAAATTTTATTTATAGGTGAATATTTTTTCATAGAAAATGATGAAAAAGAAGAGAGAGGGAGAGAAAAAAAATGAGATTAAAAAGAGAGACGATAATATTATGTTAAAGATAGAAAAATATTGATATTCGTATCATGGCTATAGGATTCGAAAAAATGAAAGAGAAGAGAAATTGAAGAAATAGAGATATATTGTAGGCGGAAATACAATGTTTTTTTCTTTTTTTGCTAAAATCTTTCAAATCTTAGGTTGAATGAGATACTTTTTACAAGATTTTATCTTTGTAAAGTTTGCATAAAAGTTAGGGAATATTGCAGCTGAGGTACCAAACCTTAAAAAAATGGGCACCCGAAGTTCAAATTGACAGAAACCGTTAGTTTGACCATCTAAATCATTAGTTGACCCCAAAATTGATATTGACCAAAATTTTGACTGATTTTTAAAGGGTCAAATATGTAACTTTATATTTTTCATATAAAAAATTAAAATAAAAGAAATATACTTCATCTTCTCCACTTCACCCTACAAACACCCACCCCAAAACCAAAAACCAGGAACCACTCACTTCCCTACCTGCCAGCCGATCACCCAATGCTACCCCTTCAACGCCAGTTGACTGCCCAACGCCATCCCTTCACTGCCTTCAAATTCTCCAAATAAACAGTCGACCGGCCAACGCCATACACATTGCTGCTCCGCCTTGTTATTTTTGCCCATCACCTCAAACAACGGCTTGACAAACAGCGATGCCATCCCATCACTCCTTCCTCCACCCTTCAAGTACAGTGCAGACAGCGAACCAACTGTATCGCAACAGGCCTCCCTAACCTGGGAATCTGAATCCTTCAGCCTCATTGCCAAATGGAACGATAAAGAAGATGAAGATGAAGCAAAAGACGATCTCGGAGGGCCCAACTGGTTGGAAGGATTTGAGGGTTTTGAAGATCTTTGGGAAAATTTTGGTCAAAAGTCTCGAAACAAATTCGATGGGAGATTTTTCTGCTTCTCCTCAAATCAGATCTAAAATTCATAAAAACGAAAATTCCAAATTCATAAAATTGGATTTGGCTCTAGGATTGGAGAAGAAGGGAAGTGTGGCGCAAATTCTTGTAACGACTGGAGGTTGAGACGGTGGTGCTGGCTGTGGCGGTGGACGGTGGTGGTCTTTGGGGCTCTGGGATTGGGGAAGAAGGAAAGGGTGGTGGGTGGTTTTATATTTTGATTTTTTATTTTTGTTTTTTTAAATTTAATTATTAATAAATATTATAATTGTCTTTTTTGTTAAAAAATGTAAATTTACAATTTTAACCTTCAAAAATCAGTCAAAATTTTGGTCAATGTCAATTTTGGGGTCAACTAACGGTTTTGATGGTCAAACTAACGGTTTTTGTCAATTTGGACTCCGGGTGCGTATTTTTTGAAGGTTTGGTACCTTCGGTGGCACAAACTAAAGGTTTGGACAAAGTCTGCTAATAAACGAAAGGTTTGGTACGTCAGATGCAATTTTCCCTAAAAGTTAGTACGTAAAGAATTTTATATAAGTTATTAAAAGTTATTGACATTTTGAATACTCCATTTACTTTTTAAGATTTCTAAAATGTTTTGACTAGATATTGTAAGTGTTATGTCCTAAGTCCAATCAATCTTGAATATAAATACTTTTAATATATAATTAATGCAATTTAATGGCAGATCTACTATTTAATTAATAGACAATTAAATTAAATAATAGAGTCCGTAGATTCAAATTTTCGTAATTTGTTAATCACAAGGAGTTGTGATTTTGAGATACAAATTACATATGATTGAATCTTAAATCGTCCGTGGTCGCAAATAATAACAAGATACGGATATCGTTATTACGGATAGACCATCACGTGTGACATTTCTTGCTTGTGAAGTAGGTAGCTGATCTCATAAGGTAGAGTGTGGTGACATTTGAATGAACACGTGGATGTTTTGTTATAGAACAAAATATTGGAGACCCGCCTAAATATTCCACATGGATAACTATCTTAGTGTCAGTAGTTAATCTCTAACGATCGGTAGCGAAATTGGTCCTTTGACTTGAAGTCGTCATAATACCTTATATGAGGACAGTCATGCTTTGATGATATTGGATGTTACTCTGCCAAGGGTCGCTAATATGGCATCGTTCGGGTATGTCAAGAATTGTATAAAGGTTGAGAATGACCAATAGAGGATTCGTCACTCTTAGATAGTAAGAGATTATAATTTGTATTTCATTAAATTAAGTCGATAACGAAATCCTTAGTCAAGGTGTACTCATAAGTCGAAAAATAGTTTTCGACTTATATTGACTTAATAGTGTAGTGAAAGATATGATCGATAATCGAAATTGACACACTTCCATATCTCGTAATCGATCGGATCACATTGACGAATGGATTACAATCATATGATAAACGAACGAGTTTAGTTTTGTTATATCATGTGACATTTCTCGTCACATGTATTGTCTTGACACATTGGTAGATGTCAATTTGGGACGGTGAGTGTGAATTGGTGATAAATTAAAATGATATTTTAATTTATCAATTTTGATTAGATCAAAGTAATATTTCACGTCGTTGGGTATCATGATCGGAAACCTGATGGGTCGCACACAAAAGAGAATTGGAAGATTGTGATTTGTCAATTAATTAATTTAACAAGTGTTGGATAAATTAATTAATTAGGTTGCTTATTTGTAGGCCCGAATTAATTAATTGATCACGGACCGAATTTAATTAAATGAGTTAATTAAATATTGGACCGGGTCAGGCCAAAGCCGTTCGAGCTTATAT
Source organism: Olea europaea var. sylvestris (assembly GCF_002742605.1). Lineage (NCBI taxonomy): Eukaryota > Viridiplantae > Streptophyta > Magnoliopsida > Lamiales > Oleaceae > Olea > Olea europaea. The sequence continues at coordinate 558,624 of NW_019259379.1, forward strand.
AAATAAGTTATTAGGGTTTTCCATTGGTAAGAGATCTTTCATTCTTGCTAGCACAAGAGAGAAAACATTGGCTCCTACGATCTTGTTCTCTGTGTAGATCACCGTTCGAGGCTGGACAATTAGACAGTTGTGAGGGTGAATCAAGATTGTTGGAACAAATAATAGAAAAGGACTTTGCAGATCTCGACAAAAGGTACATCTTTTATCACAATTTCTATCTAAACACAAAGAGATTTGTGGTGGCAATCGAAAATTATTTTAATTTTCCGCTGCGCATGTTAAGCAAATTTCCAACAGTGATATCAAAGCCTACTTTGTGTTTATTATAAATTGTTTTGCATCTTGGAACAATTAAAAGTTAATTATTTTTCTTGTTAGCAATTAAGAAAATAAATTTTTATATTCAAAATCAAATTTTGAATGGAAAATAATTTTTTTTTCTTTTTTTGGATTGGAAAACAATTTATACAAAATAAAAATAAAACTAAAAAAAAGGGCGAGATGCATGCTAGCCGAACGCATCAGTTGCCGCCGACGAACTGACTAATATGGAAGGTAAGGCGCCGCTGCTGTTGCCAATATTCGACAAGGCACTACTGCTGCTGCCAATATTCGGCGCGTCGTGATTTTCTCTCGACGCCGCCTAGAGAAGAAGAAAAAAATTGGATTTTAAGGTTCTCTGTGAATCCGGGTGAGAAACATTGGAGGTGGGGGCTTCCACTGCAATTAATGTAATTGCGAGCCCCCACTTGCAATTATAGAATAAGGGCCAGTTTGTAAATTTTAAATGAAGGGGCTCTCATGCAATTTCAATATATGAGGGCCCTGTTAATAAATTTTAATTGGGTCAAATTGCAATTTCTAAAATGGTTTGGAATTTGAATTTGAATTTTAAAATTATATTTTGAATGGGTTTGACCTATAATTTTAATTTTGATCCATATTAAAATTTGTTTAAAGTTGACGACTTTTATGTTTTCGTAAGATATGATTTTAACTTAAATATTAAATTTGACCCTAAATTAAATTTTATTTTATTTTATTTAGGAGTGTTATCCTAGATTAAAATATTAATTCAATATAAATTAGAGTTGGACTCTAATTAATACTTAATTAAAATTTGATTTTAATTAATTATTCACCCGAATATATTCTAGAAATTAGAATTGAATTTTAATTTGACATTTAATTAAAATTTAATTTTAATTAAATTGTCTTGCCCTAAAATTATTATTTTTAATTAGAGTTGGATTCTAATATGTTGTTTAATTAAAATTTTATTTTAATTAAATTGCTTTGCCCTAAAATTTTTCTTGGAATTAGACTTGAACTCTAATTTGGTATTTAATTAAAATATGATTTAAATTAAATATATTCGCCCTAAAATCTTAGAATTAGAGTTGGACTCTAATCTTGTTATTTAATTGAAATTTGATTTTAATTAAATATTCACGCCCTATAATCGTGGAATTAGGTTTAGATTCTAGTTTGATATTTAATTAAAATTTGATTTTAATTAAATATGCCCGCTAATTGATTAATTGATTATTTAATTGTTCCAATCCATTTTGTCTAAAATAGTTTAGACGACTTAATTGCTAGAAACTTGAAACGTATTTGCATATAATATTCGATATTATAATACATTTATGTGATAAATGCATTATTAGTGGATGATTATGGACTCGACCATATGGATGTGTTGAATGGTTGAATTTTATTCTTGTCGTTTTGTGGGCCTGCGAGTCCGTTATTTTTGTTATTATTGTAAGTCTGCGAGCTCTTAATCATTTTGGACCTGCGAGTCTGTTATTATTATTGTTACTATAGGCCTGCGAATTCAATTTCATTTAGGCATGTGTGCCAACCAGTATAGGATATATGTTGCAATTGGACTAATTGAAGAAATAAGAAGAGGAGGAAACCATAAAGATGGTGCATTGATATTGATCAATGCAATACCCCTAGGAATTGACCAACTAGTCTTCCTTATGGTTCGAGAAGGTTAGATAGTAAAAGTCCATAATTGTCCACACTATTACGTTATATTATGTATATGTTTATTTGCATGGTAGACGTATAATAATATATATATATATATGAATGTTACGATGAGACATTTGAATGTAAAACCCCTTAATAAAATATTAAGTCACATATATAATTGCCTTCCATCATTATAGTGAAAAATTAGAATCTCAAATCGTCTCAATTTTTTGAGTAAGACTGGTTTATTAGAGATATTTTTGACACTATGAAATATTTGATACTTCCGAATGACAGGTTTGACTTAGCTAAAATTTATCTTTTGTTCAGTAAACTCAAGGAGATAAATTTTAGAGACATATTAAACTAACACATAAGATGTGTAAAGATAAATAGTTGTCGGTTTAATGATTTGGGAGTTATATGAAGATACAATTGATAATAATATCTATCCTAATATTTTATTAAAGTTTGTTGAGTACATTAAAGGTCTTAATATAACATATGGGATCCCAGCTCACTGCGAGTCAAGTATGGACTCCATAAATTTATGTGATAGGGTAATAAATTTTAGTTAAACAGCGGGAGTATAATTAATTTAATAAAAGTTCATGTTAAATTAATTGATACATTTTATATATTATTCTTTTCTTTTCGCCATTTAGATTTATATTGAATCTTGAGTAACCATATGTTTTGAATGGCATACTGGATGCCAACAACTAAATTGAATTTTTTTGATTGACACTGCAATATAAGAATTGTTCTCAGACATGAGAAAATTTGTTACGTCATTGAGTAGCCCTTTCTAGAGAACCAATGATGACTCAATTAAGGAAGAGGTGGCTACTCTAATAAATACAGTGATGACGATAGTACTGCACATATGTGATGCTTGCAACTATATCACCTGAGTTACAAAAGCAACTTGAGAGTATAAATGCTAACGTAGGATTTTTCATTTCAAAGAGTTGTATGATAATAATCATGTGTGGAAGGATGTGAGACTTCCAAACAATCATACCGGTGCAAAATGACAAAACAATCTTCGATCGGTGCTTATGTACTGAAGATAATTGTCATTGAGAGGTTGTCTCAATGAGGTTCAGTCATGAACTACGAACTAAGTATTGACTTAACTCTGCGATCTCTGTCAGAGAGTTATTCATACTACAGAGTTATTCATACTAATTATAAATTAGACACGAATAAGTTCGAATGCACACCCATTTAGTTGCTTACACATGCTTATGACTGTTATGCCCAGTATCAAAGTTAGAAGTGGACAATCTATTGATTTCTTTAAGAATATTAAGAGGAAGTTTAAAGGGGTTTTGTGAAAGCGTCCAATATGGTTAAGACTGTCAAAGCGAAGGACAATACCAAATCTAATGACCTTTGGTTTCATTATAGAATAAAAGGTCATTGGATGAAATATTGCATAGCTTACGTCTATTTCACGAGTTTCTTAGGTGTTTGATACCAGATGTAGATCTCATATTTATACAAATATGGAGAAACTAAATAGAAGTAGACCACTACGAAAGGGAGAAGTTGACCCACATGTTGGAGATGAGCAAATGTTGTTGTATTGCCTGTAGGAGCATACTTCTTGCTATTGCCTTTTGGCTTAGTATTGAAATTAGAGAAATGTTGCTTTAAACCCACCATAGCTGTAACATTAAAATGAATTTCATGTTCAGGCATGAACTATTTTAATATTAATGACAATTGTTGTTTTGTTTACTTTAATAAAGATTCTAATGGTTATGGTAAATTACAAAACGACGTTTTTATTCTTTAATACTAATGATTTTATAATGAGTATAGAAATTATAAGGTATAAATGCGATGATCTAATTATTTCTTAAATCAAGTATGACAGACTTTGTCATATAGATTAAATGCAATATTACATAGAGATGTGTATGTGGAGTCAATTGATTTTGAATCATTTAACAAGTGCATATCATGCCTATTAGGCACAATGATCAAATCTCCTTTTATTTGAAAGGGAGAAATGTCTGCATAAATATTTGCATAATACATAGTGATGTATATGGACCTATGTCAATTAATGTCAGATGAAGTTCTTAAAAGATTCAAAGGATTCAATATAGAAATAGAGAAACAAATAGGTAAAGATATCGTCACGTTAAGATCTGATCAAGATGTGAATATCTTAAAGATTAAAATATGGATTATCTAAGAGAGAATGAGATTATCTTGCAGGGGACTTCTCCATACACATTGAAGCATAGTGGTGTATCTGAAAGGAGGAACTGTTAACTATTAGATATAGTGTGATTAATAACAAGTTGGGGGCCATGACGCATATTTGAAGCGCCTTGAATCAGATAAGTTTGACACTAAATTCGATAAATACATATTTGTGGGATATTCAAAGCAGATATTTGAATATAAATTCTATTATCGTGAAGAAAGTTTTCGTCTCATGATATATCGTCTTCGTAGAGAAAATGTATAGATAAAGACAGTGGGAGCAAAATAGAACTTGAAAGAGTTCAAGAGTCCATAGATATAGTTAACTAAGTAGATGAATCCAAGTTTGATTCCATATCTGATATGGGACATACACTTGATCAGGAAGTAGAGACCTTTGAGGACATGACAGCTCCATTTAAATCTAGTAGGGTCATTCGACCTTGAAGAAGGTGCGAATCCACGATTACTAATCACGAATTACTAATTCAGGATGATGAACCTATTAATTGCACAAAAATAAAGTCGAGTATTGACTTAAAAGAGATAGCAAGAGACCATAAAATCTAAGATGAACTCGACGTATGTGAATAAGGTTTGGACCTTGGTCGATCCTCCTGATGGGATAAAACCCGTAGGTTGTAAATGATTTACAATAAAAGGTTGACCTGGATGAGAATATTCATACATACAAAGTAAGGCTAGTAGCAAAAGGTAACAAACAAAGACAATGTGTTGACTTTGATGAAACCTTTTGTCTGTAGCCATGCTCAGGTCCATTCGAATTTTGATTGCAATAGTTGCATACCGTAACTATGAGTTAAAACAAATCTCTTGGAGTTGAAATCTTCAATTTGATGGAAAAATCAAAATATTTGATTTTATCAAATATGAAGATGAATTGAGTGTTTACAAGAAGATAGTGGGAGCATTTTCGCATTCCTAATATTATAGGAAACGACATCCCTATATTTCAATCGTTGAAATAATGGTTATTAAAAGATTTATTCATGAACGACATGTGGAAGCGACTTGATTTATAGAGATAGATTTAGAAGATTGCTAACTCATCCCAATCTGTAATAATAAAATTTTAAGAAGATTTTATATGGAGAAATTGGTTTACTCTTAAACGATGTGTTGGAAAGGTTCCAAACGTGAAACAACCGTTGGTTCAATAGCAGAAACCTAATACATGATTGCTTCAGAAGTAGCAAAGAGTTGCAATAAGGATCAAGATGATCATTAATGAATTTGGGATAGTTCCTAACATTGTTGATCACATGCTATTGTATTTTAATAACAATAGAGCCATCGTGAAAGTGAAGGAACTAAGGTCTTATTAATGATCCAAATATGTATTAAGGCAGTATAATTTCATCAAAGAGATAATACATAGAAATGACGTAAAAAAAAAGAACAAATTCCCGCATTTGCCAATATTGCAGATCCACTAACAAAGAGTTATCGTAGCATAAATATGATCGTCATGTAGACTCTTATGATATTGGATACATAAATGATTGGATCTAGTGCAAGTGGGAATTTGTAAGTGTTCTGCTTTAGGTCCAATCAACATTGGATATAAATACTTTTAATATATAATTAATGCGATTTAATAGTAGATCTATTATTTAATTAATAGACAATTAAATTAAATAATAGAATCCATAGATTCAAATTTTCGTAATTTGTTAATTACAAGGAGTTGTGATTTTGAGATACAAATTACATATGACTGAATCTTAAATTGTCCGTGGTCGCAAGTAATAACGAGATACGGATATCGTTATTACGGATAGACCATCACATGTGACATTTCTTACTTGTAAAATAAGTAGCCGATCTCACAAGCTAAAGTGTGGTGACACTTAAATGAACACGTGGATGTTTTGTTATAGAACAAAACATTGGGGACCTAGCTAAAGATTCCACATGGATAACTATTTTAGTGTCAGTGGTTTATCTCTAACGTTCGGTAGTGGAATTGGTCATTGGACTTGAGGTCGTCATAATACCTTATATGAGGACAGTCATGCTTTGACGATGTTGGATGTTGCTTTGTCAAGGACCGCTAATACGACATCGTTCGAGTATATCAAGAATCATATAAAGGTTCTGAATTACCAATAGAGGATTGATCACTCTTAGATAGTAAGAGATTATGATCTGCATTTCATTCAATTAAGTCGATAACGAAATCTTTAACCAAGGTGTACTCATAAGTCGAAAAGGAGTTTTCGACTTATATTGACTTAATAGTGTAGTGAAAGATATGATCGATAATCGAGATTGACACATTTCCATATCTCGTAATTGATCGGATCATATTGACGAAGGGATTATAGTCTCACGATAAACAAACGAATTTGATTTTGTCATACCACGTGACATTTCTCGTCACATGTATTACTCTCACACATTAGTAGATGTCAATCTAGGACGGCGAGCGTGAATTGGTGATAAATTAAAATGGTGTTTTAATTTATCAATTTTGATTAGATCAAAGTAATATTTCACGTCATTGGGTATCGTGATCTGAAACCTGATGGGTCGCACAGAAAAGAGAACTGGAAGATTGTGATTTGTCAATTAATTAATTTAACAAGTGTTGGATAAATTAATTAATTGAGTTGGATAAATTAATTAATTAGTTTGCTTATTTCTAGGCCCAAATTAATTAATTGAATTAATTAATTCACGGATTGAATTTAATTAAATGAGTTAATTAAATATTGGACTGAATTAGGCTAAACCCGTTCGAGCTTATATAAATAAGTTACTAGGGTTTTCCATTGGTAAGAGACCTTTCATTCTTTGCTAGCACAAGAGAGAAAACCCTGGCTCCTACAATCTTGTTCTCTGTGTGGATCATCATTGGATGTTGGACAATTGGACAGCTGTGAGTGGCGAATCAAGATTGTTGGAACAAATAATAGAAAATGACTTTACAGATCTCAACAAAAGGTACATCTTTTATCACAATTTCTATCTAAATACAAAAGAGATCCATGGTGGAAATAAAAAATTGTTTTAATTTTTCGCTGCGCATGTTAAGTAGATTCCCAACAGATACAATATGACTATTAAGGATTTTTAAAAAATTCATAAAATTTTATATTGAAAACCCTAGACGTTTATGAAGTCTTAAAATGCTTGAATGAATGCAACTAGATTTTTAAGTCTTTAAAAGTTTAAATTAAATACTCCCCCTAATGTCACTCTATTGTCATGAATGGCGGTGATCCATTACGATAACAAATAACATTATTCTAAATTATACTTCATCTTTATTAACACAATTTGTTTATGTATTTTTTTTGTTATTAATAAAGCACAATTTTTCCTTTCTTTTTATTATGGGCCGAAGTAATTTTTGGGTTATTCAAACAAAACGTTACAGTGGAAAGAAAAACTAAGCTACTCATTGGTGCAGATTAAAAGTTAATAAAATTTTTAAATTAAAGTCAATAATTATTTAATTACATATTTCATGGTATTCACAACTTTTCAACAATATATTTTATCAAATTTTATTAAAATTTTATTTTTAATTCACACCAAACAGGGACTAAAATGCGTCGAAAGTAAAAGCTTTGTTTTAGAGTAATCACGCTGCACCATTTCAGCCGGCCCGATATTCAATCCCTATTTGATTTATTTAAAAACATATGTCAAAAGTAATCATAAAATTTTTTATACGTTTAATAAGACTCATAATTTGTAATAATTCTTTAATTACATATTTCATAATCTTAATTAAAATTTACCAAAAATATGAATTTAAAATAAACCAAATGGGGGCAAAAAGAACAGGGTACACTGGGCCAAAGTAAACTCGATGGGCGGCAGTTGAAAACGTGGAACCCGCAACACTAAATGGGCCCACTAAATGAAAATCAAAAGGCTTGTTTGGCTGCAAATTCACGGTCTCCCAAACGAGTCCAGAGGTCGAGGAAAAAAACATTTCTATCTTTAAGCAAAGAGTGTCAGTCGTGAATAAATAATGAATTCTCAGAAACATGTAAAAAATTAATTAAAAAAATTTTTTAAAACTTGTTCAGTCGAAATTTTAAAATTAGAGTTTTGCTACACGTACACGCCCCACACAAGAGAAGGCTCATATTTTTTTATTGGGCGTTGGTCCCTCCCTCTTGTGAAGGACGACAAATAACAAAATTCTTAAAATTATTCAGTAACTCTGACTTGTTAAGTCAAATTTACAAGAATGAAATTTTTTTCAAGGGACTAGCACCCGTAAACTACCAAGTATCATCTATATGAAATACTCGTGTTAGTTAATTGCATCAAAATAAAAAAAAAAATTTGAAATTGTTGATTTTAATACCAATTTTCATTTTCAAACACTACTATGTTCTTGTTTAATAGGGGTTAGAATTAGATTTGTAGCCCTGTTTGGCCTCCATTAATTTTCGTTCCATTCAATTTCATTTTTTTCTCTCATATTTTTAACCACACGAT